>NC_041409.2:82336366-82436366 GCF_900747795.2 Erpetoichthys calabaricus
TTGCTTCGCCAAGGAAGGAGCCTTTTTATTAAATCCAAGGGTTCGTCGCTTTTTTTTTTGTTTGTTTATTACAATTGTTATAGTTCTGTTTGTATACGACGTTGTCAGTTCAGCACTCAGGTTGTAATATGACCAAGCCGTGCAAGCTTACTGTTAAGAATGCAACGTATAGTTGTACATGAGAAAAGCAATCTTGCCTCAAATCAATGGCAACCTTTTGTAGGTCTATGAACTTAATTTAAAGTTTAGGTTTACACGGTGCTTTCTTTCTGAAGTACCTGCACTCATGAATATGTCTGTATGCGTCAGTCGCTCAAATCCCCGCGCTTCGCACCGGCGAAGTACTGCTTTTAAATTTTTATTAAGAAGAAAGGAAAACCTTTTAAAATTGAGGGAAAATATACCAATAACAGCTTGTTAAGGATTTGTTTTTTTGTGAAGCTGCCTTCACTCGAGTGATCACTTCAAGCTGACTTGCTGGCTAACCATAAGCGTTACCTGGTAGGTAACCACCCATACAATCAGATTGTGAATCAGACTACGAATGCCGTGAATGTAATTACCCCGATCTACATGCTGTCAAATAAACGAACCACACGCCGTGGCGCAATTTTAGGGGCTTCGCCTCTAGCGCTGACGTCCGAGGTTCGATTCCCGTAAGGGAGTGAAGTGAGCGCTTCGCACCGGCGAAGTACTGCTTTTAAATTTTTATTAAGAAGAAAAGAAAACCTTTTTAAATTAAGTCTTAAAAAGAGCTATAAAGATATTGACAATAAGCTACGCAATCCCACCAAGACATGCAATCATTTAAATCAAAGCGCGAGTCGAAAAACACCATCCCATAATATTAGTTAACGATTAACACATTTCTATATGTATTGTAAGCATACAATACAACTGATAATATGTTGCGCTTATTTATCTGGTGTACTGACATTTTTGCGCGTTTAACAGCTGAAATCTAACGTGGTTTGTGCCCTTCAGAATGAAAAGAGTTTGCATTTACCTTTTTAATAAAAGGCGAGCTTTTAAGCCTGAGAAATCACCCCGTAAATGCACACATTTAATTTCACATGTGTTAATATGTATGCTTACACAGTATTAAAAGACACTCAACAAGTACACAGTATTAAAAGACAGTCAACAATTAACGTCATTTACCTTCGTTCCCGCGTTTGACTTGTGCTGTAAATCTCTTCCTCGTTTTAAGTTCACGTGATTACGTAGGAGGCGTAATACGTGATGACGCGATACGTGACTCCGCCTCCTCCATTAGAGTATATGGACAAAAAACAGGTTCCAGTTATGACCATTACACGTAGAATTTCGAAATGAAACCTGCCTAACTTTTGTAAGTAAGCTGTAAGGAATGAGCCTGCCAAATTTCAGCCTTCTACCTACACGGGAAGTTGGAGAATTAGTGATGAATGAGTCAGTCAAACAGGTTCCAGTTATGACCATTACGCGTAGAATTTCGAAATAAAACCTGCCTAACTTTTGTAAGTAAGCTGTAAGGAATGAGCCTGCCAAATTTCAGAATTCTACCTACACGGGAAGTTGGAGAATTAGTGATGAGTGAGTCAGTCAAACAGGTTCCAGTTATGACCATTACGCGTAGAATTTCGAAATAAAACCTGCCTAACTTTTGTAAGTAAGCTGTAAGGAATGAGCCTGCCAAATTTCAGACTTCTACCTACACGGGAAGTTGGAGAATTAGTGATGAGTGAGTCAGTCAGTCAGTCAGTCAGTGAGTCAGTGAGGGCTTTGCCTTTTATTAGTATAGATATTTATATTTAACTCCACCGAGAAAAATCTTTATTGATACACACATACTACCTCAATATATATGTTTCTGTACAGCTATTGTGAAAGAAAAATACACTGCTTGCAAGCTACTTAGGGTTAATAGCTGACAAAGCCGTTTTGCTATAATGGCAGATTATTCATACAGGCGTCTGTCATAAGACAGGGAGCAGTATGCTGACCAAAGACAATTTCCAGTTTTTTTAGGAAAGCGTCCATTTAACACAGTAAAGATGACCTTTTCTTCTTTAGGGTCTATCTGACAAGTAAAAAAAAAAAATAAGAACAGATGGCCCATTAGCGTAATAAAATAAAATGCTTAAGTAAACGATATTATGGTTTTTGATTAAGTAAGGGGAAGGGGGAGGAAGAAGAAATTATAAAAAGCCAATCGAAAAATGGAACTTTGCTCTTCTGCCTTGCAACGTAGAATCCATGTACTCATCTGTGACTGAATAAAAATCTAATTGATTGAACTATTCCTGTCTTCCTCAGGGTGTTTCTTCCACACTATGCATAAGCAAGAGTCTTCCATCTATCTATCCATTTCAGGAACAAACTCCATCTGTCCATCCGTCCATTTTCTCATTCACATATCCATTTGTGCAGTGCCAAATCCTAGCTCAGCAGCATTTAACATAAGGCAGCAACCATCTTCAAGAGGCACCAGTAGCATAGCATGGGTGTTAGCCGCCCGGGGCGGAGGAAAATTCCGCCGCCCCCTTATTTAGGTATGGTTCAAATAATTTACAAAATATTATTATTATTTATTGTGAAATTTTGCCGCCCCCTAAAAGTGCCGCCCGGGGCGAGCCGCCCCCACTACGCTACGCCACTGAGAGGCACCAGCCTATCACAGTGCAGGTTCATGCACACGATCACCTTAGACAAATTGAGAGTTGCCTATTAAACTAATATACATATTTTTGGAATGTGAGAGAAAAACCAACGGCTGAATGAGCAAACTATGCAAAGACAGTGCCCAGGCCCAAGATTCATGCCAAGGGCTGTGAAAGAGGGGCACAATAGCACTAACCACTGTACAATATACTGTGTATCTTTATGTCTATGCGTACACTCATAATCTGTATTATGCCCAATATCTTTAACTTTGCACTTATTTTACACTCTTTATCTACTTGCCCTTACTGTATGTCAACTAATTTATATCTATTGGTAGACAAAACATAAGTAAATGTAAATCTACATTACTATACTGTATAAAGATGATGTCTACAAAATGTAAGTACACATACTCTAATTATCTTTATGTTCTTATTGTCTATAAACTTTATCTGTAGCTATGCACACACACACTGTCATTGTGGCTGTAACAGTGCCTATTAAAGTTTTCACATGTTATTGTTACACAGCAATAAATCACAATGGATTTAATTTGCCTTTTCCATACTTATCAGCATAAAAAGACTCTCTAACCTCAAAATGAAACCAGATCTCTGCAAAATCTTCTAAATTAATTACAAATATAAAACACAAAATAATTGATAGCATAAGTATTCACCCGCTTCAGGTCAGTATTTAGTAGATACACCTTTGGCAGCCATGACAGCTTTAAGTCTGTGTGCATAGGTCTCTCTCACTCTGTTAATTTTCCACATTTGCACACTGCCATTTTTCCCTATTCGTCTTTACAAATCTGCTGAAGCTCTGCCAGATTTCATGGAAATTGAGAGTGAACGACCTTTGTCAAGACCAGCCACAAATTTTCAGGTGGACTAAGATGTGGACTAAGACTAGGCCAGTCAATCAGACTAAAGACCTTCCAACAGATAGGTAACAGCAAATTGTCCCTAGCTGGAAAAAAAGGACCATAATGCTTAATGAAAGATGAAGCCAGGACGGCTGGAAACAGGTCATGCTTTCACTTCTGGCTGTTTGATGGTGGCACACAGTCCCTAGTTAGGATGAATAAAACTATCCCTCACTTATACCTATCTATCTGTCTATTTACAGACATTTTTGTTTTTTTTGCCAATTGGAGCACAGGCAAGTCAAGTGACTTGCTTATGGTCACATAATGTCAGTAGCAGGACTTGAACCCATAAACTCAAGGTTTGAAGTCCAAAGCATTAACCAACCACTATACCACACTATCTATCTATCTATCTATCTATCTATCTATCTATCTATCTATCTATCTATCTGCTAGGAGACAAGAGCATAAGAGTGCAGTAACACCAGGGCCCACTAGAGAGCACTCTAGCCTGGAAGCTGCATAGCCACAAAGGGCATCTCCTGACCCTGGAAGCCACTGGGAGAGATTTATGGAGGGTTGGGAGTTATGAAAGTAGACACGCCATTCCACTTGATAGAAAGGGATTCAACCCCAATATTTTGTACGGCACTGGTCAATTTGTGTTTTGTTTCCTTGGGACTTTTTAAAAGTCTAATCTTGTAAGTCTGACTGTGTCTGTGTGTATTTATTCATTGCTCAGGTAATATTCCAACAGGCAGGAATCAGAAAATGTGACTGCCTCTGAGCAGCCAAAGGTGATTCTCAGTCAACATAGTTGCAGAAGTGTCTGAATTGACAGGAACAACCCTGAAATAGAATTTTGGGACACTTGTACATGTCTATTACTTGCACGTTCTGAGTAGCAGCCCTTGTGGGCTATTACAGTGTAGTGAACTCCATTATCAAACCTGCTTATCATTAGCATCCCTCCATTATCAAACCCATTTAATCTGGGTCAAGATCAGGTGGAGCATATTATAATAATATCAGACACAAAGCAGGAACCAGCATTAGACTTGACGGCAATCACAGGGCATAAAATATTTATTATATATAAAGTATTACATGCAGATGAGACAACTGGCCAATGAAAATGTTGCATGCCATGCCAAGTTCTACAAGCTATTGCCAGGGTACAGTGCCAGTGGTGTGTTACCCTGAGCCAGAGAGCAAAAGCAAAGAACCAAACTTGATGGGCATCAGAGCTTGACAACAGCAGCACCAGGTAAGGGCGTTAAGGCTCAACTGCGCTGAGCAACATGCTGACACTGAACAGAGTTTGGAGACAGTAAGCAGAAGTCTGGAGGAAAATTATTTTTCAAATATTCTATAGCCATTTAACTTTTCCAAATGTCTTCTAATTTGCAGATATAGACAGTAGTCTGGCATTTTTTTATTATACTATGATATTTAAAAAACATTAAATGCTCACTATATTGACATAACAACAGAGAGGAATGTAAAATTAGGTTAATGTTTTACTTAAAGATTAATGATCCTGTAAGAATTATCCCACATGGTACAGTGTATGTATACAGGGAGTGTTCAATATTGCAATGTTAGGTGCTTTTGCAACAGGGCACTTGAAAAATGAGATTGTTTTCAGTTTTGAAGACAGGAATCTGCTTAAGCAGAATTGCAAGTATCATGTTTATACTAAAGTGTGTTGGGTAGATCTATGATCCATCTCTCTTGAAAGGACAAAAGGCTTGTATTGCTAACCACATGGAGATAAAAAAAAAGCTTCTCCTTTAGTTGTTTGTGTTATTCCCCTGCATCACCCACCTTAGGTATGCATTGAGCTACACCTTGAAAATATACACCATCAGATTAGAATGGGCACTGACTGAGTCCATGACTCAATGTGACAAACCATGGTAGGTTTTATGGCTTCAGATAGTGGACTATAGCAGATTACACTCTTCCTCCTTACTCTTGTCACAGTATATTAAGTGCAGCAACACATGCTTTCTTTCCTTTTAATACATTTGATCAAATCCCAAACCATTTCTCTCTCTAATTGACCACCAGATACAGTATGTGACATTATTTATAATTTTTACTGTTTCTTCTTTGATGCTCTGAGCTGTTCAAATAACTTTCGTTTACGCATTCACAAATTTCACTTTGCTGGTGTAACTTCTTTTGATTGACCTCATTCTACTTCACTTCATTCATGTTACTTCAGAACCTGACTTATCTTATTTTACTTAATTTAACTCACTTATGTTAATATATGTGCTTATGTCACTTTATTATCTTCACTGCATTTACTTCACATCATCCAAATCCCTTCATTTCACTTAATTTAGTTCATTCATATCACCTTGCTCATTTACTTCACTGCCCTTAACTTTCTTTACTCATGGCACTTTAATCATTTCACTTAACTCACTTCACACATTCATTCACTTACTTCAATTTTTTCATTTCATTTTCCTTACATTATTCAATTAACTTCCTTTCAATTACTTCATCTGACTTAATGTCCCTGTTGTTACTAATTTAAATGTGATGGATTGCTTGATATGCTTCATACGTACATCCGTTTTGGCACTGTAAAGTATGTTGCAGTTTTTCTGATTTGCTAATACGCTAAGCCTGATTCTCAGAGCAAAATAGTCAAAAAAGGCCAAAACTCAGTTATCGAGTCAATAACTCATTTGGAAAAACCTCAAATAATGTTTCCCTAGTTAGACACAATTTGCAGAGCTCATTCACGGTTTTTGTTAAACTCTCAACACGTCATCATTCACAAACACATTTCTCATGTTTGCAGTCATTTTGCCTTATGATGCAAAATAGAAAACACAGGTCACATAAGCTGAAGACATCTAGAACACAGTTGTTATCATTTAGACACAATGACTCCAAATTGTTCCCAAATGCTTCTAACCACAAACTGTACACCAGTACAAACTAAACACTGGTTGAAATTTCTCAGCTGATAGAAACTTTAATATTTGCCGCAGTTTGGTGTAATAGAAACTTTAATATTTGCCGCAGTTTGGTGTATTTGGAAGCTGCCTTTGTTACTTGCCAGTAAAGTGACAAACATGCTATACTGGTGTGGTGGTGAGTGGGTGTTCTGATGCCTTCTGGCACAGCGCAACATGTGGTAGTACAACTGGAGATGAAAAAAAGATGGCAAAGATTGAACAGTGGGCTTTCTTTGTGAGAATGGAAGTACTGATTGAATGTGACACTTGGTCATGAATGAGGTAGCTTTTAGAAAATATATATATATGTGTGTAATTTGAGTACACTTATACAGAAATGCTGATGTGTGTCCCAAATCGCATACACACACTTGCACAATTTTTTTTATGCTACCTAAATGTGAATTACTTTTCACACTCCAATAGACAACTATACAATAATCACAGAAAAATATGTTGTATAATCAACAATTTTTTCATAAATGAAATTAAAAAGATCATGTGGTAATCTGCAAACTATTGGTTCTCCAGTTATTTCACTTAACTAAAAAAAAAATATATAAACTCACCTGAAATTGCATTGCAGAATTTTCATACACTAGGAATACAAAATACACTGCCAGGATCAGCTTGATGTGGGGACAGGAGAACATGCGAGGTGGCACGTTTTATACGGAGCAAGCTGTGTGTACAGAACACAGGGCCAGCTCACTTGCAATGCTTCCACAGGTCTATATTCAAATGCAAGAATGAACAGTCGGCTTTTTTGTGAAGATGGAAGGACTGATGGTACGTGGTACTTGGTCACAAATGAGCTAAAATATGGTTTGAGTACAGCTACATCGACATGCTGGTACATATATTGAATCTTACACACATGGCTTTACAGTAGATGCACATACAAGCAATGGAAGCTGACTGATTTTCTTGCTTTTGCCTATTAGACATTTTTAGGTTTTTAGGTCTATACCGTAAAATATACAGCTATCATCCATAATTCTGTAAATTTAATTGCCCACCTCTAAACCAGCATTTTGTAACTCTGTTTCTTCGATCATACTCCCCCTTCTTAAATCCCATAGAACAATTTTTTCAGTGTGGTGGTGGAAAGGATCTAATAGAAATGCTTATTTCCCAGAAAATCTTCTTTAGATGATGGACTTGGCCTGTGGAGACATACAGTAAGTGTGGAGTCATGTCACAGTTTGATTCGGCATGCCAGAGGATTCTTTCCCTGTGGCCTTGCAAGGGAGAACATTGCCTGTGAAGTAGATGAAGTCCTCTGACCTGATGCAGCCCACAGTCTTGATGCTGAGGCAGAATGAATATTCGTCCTTAACATTGACTTGGCAACATTTCTCTCTTGTACAACATGTTACTGTAATGTGCCATTTATTTGGATTTTTTTTCTATTTGTCTTTTGGCTTTTCCAGTAATATGTTTTGCAGTGCACAAAACAGCAAACACTGCGTATTGCTTAGGCAGTCATTTTCTTTGAGTTGTAAACAAACATTATTGCTAAACAATCCACTTTTCTTCACTCTAGTGTTTTGCTGAAGTTGTTTTTTTATTCGTACATGCTAAAGACCATATCCAAAATAAACATTTTTCTTTAATGCTATGAACTCTTTGACTGGTAGTGTTTTCAGTTTTTTGATATTGTGTCTAATGAATGTTCAGTAGTGTTTATATAGTGACTGGCTTTGTGTGTGATTTGAAAGCTGTGTTTGCTTTGGAGCAAAGAAAAAATGTTTTTGAGTCCATTGATTCACATTGACAAACCAGTCAGAGGTTTTGTGAATGTGGAGTTTTAAAAGTTCAGGTAAGGGACCTGTGACTTCTACCCTGAGGACTTATCAAGCTGAACTGAAGTACAGTACAGTGCATGCTGGGGAAAATGGAATATGAAGCAGGACCTTATATTGTGTACTACTGCTTACTTAGATGGAATCTCAGAGAATCGGCCTTGAGCTTTCATAACATCTAAAGCATTCACCATGCTGTGAGATACTGCAAAACATAATGTCAACATGCACTGGTACCAGGGTGTGTTTGTCTCCTCTTTATATGTGCTGATGCTAGACTACCCCCCACCACCACCCCCAATGCCACCCCAAGTTTTTAAAGCTAACAAAAATATATTTCCACATGGGCTGTATCAATATTTAAGCCACCCAAATTTTTTATTACTAGTTTTAATGCAAATATAATTTAAAAGTAAAGGCTTAGAAGTCACTACCTTTGCCTGATTTTTACAAGCATTGCTGAGTACTAGATTGTCCATTTCTTTTCCAGCTGCAGTCCCATAAGGGCACTTGAGGACATTCTTGTGAAGTCTTCTATTGGCGGTAAAATGGTTTGAATTAAAGGTTTGGAAATAAAAGACAGCCCCAGTTAGTGATTGGCCTGTTATTAGTGGTCCCTGATATTGAACACATTGGGTATAATAAGACAGTAAAACAGGTAAGAGGATACCAGTAACAGGTGTATATAGTTGGATTTGATGCTTCTTCCTGTCCCTTATTAAGAAAAGTGCCTAAGGAATTAGTTGATATCTTTCATGTTAGGTGATCTGATAATAGATTAAAACACGAATGAATCTTGGTTTTGTGTTTAGAGTTTTTAAACAAAAGGGTGACACGTTTCAGGAAATTTGTCTTAGCAATTGTGAAATACTGTATTAAAACATATTGGTTTGATGGACATACTGATGGATTTAATTTTGATATACATATCTCCAGCTCCCTGTGACCCTGCTTAGGATTAAGCGTGCTTACAAAATGTTATGGCATAATACAGTATATACATGACATATAATTACATTTCTTTAAAGGAATGACTAATTATACAATTAATAAAATGCAAGTTCAATTTACTTGGTAGCTCGTTTGAGTTTGCCTGTTAATGCAGTTTTAAATCAGTCTATATTCAATGCCCTTATATATATATTATATATATTCCATTCTGTATAACATGGTCGTCTATTTATCCCAAATAATATCTTTGGTTTTTATTCCACAGGGTTACCAGTTCACTTCACATTATTGACTCGTAGTTGCATGCACTTCAATTGTCAAAAAATGTAAGTAATTATATTACAGCTCCGCAGTTATACTGCTCTTTGGACTGTGCTGGAGAAATATTCTATATAAAATAAATAAGTTTTTTAAAATTATATAACATATGAATTATGATACTTTTTATACCTGAAACTCTTGTTGTACATTAGATTGTATACATAATGATGTTATTGAATATCGTATTCTACTGTATGCCCAAAGCTAAGTCTGCATTATAATAATAATAATAATAATAATAATCCATCCATCCATCCATCCATTTTCCAACCCGCTGAATCCGAACACAGGGTCACGGGGGTCTGCTGGAGCCAATCCCAGCCAACACAGGGCACAAGGCAGGAACCAATCCCGGGCAGCGTACCAACCCACCGCAGGACACACACAAACACACACAAACACACCAAGCACACACCAGGGCCAATTTAGAATCACCAATCCACCTAACCTGCATGTCTTTGGACTATGGGAGGAAACCGGCGCACCCTGAGGAAACCCACGCAGACATGGGGAGAACATGCAAACTCCACGCAGGGAGGACCCGGGAAGCGAACCCAGGTCTCCCAACTGCGAGGCAGCAGCGCTACCCACTGCGCCACCGTGCCGCCCTCAATAATAATAATAATAATAAAGTTCAATTCATTAAGTTTTTCCAGCACAGAATAATTAGAATCCAAGGTCCATCCAGGATTTGATATCAATATGCCACAGGTTAAGCTAACACTCCTGCCCTTATGGCCTCATCCTGTCATACCTGGCTAAGATAGTCTAGTCAGTCAGTCAGTCATCGTCCAACCCGCTATATCCTTACTACAGGGTCACAGGGGTCTGCTGGAGCCAATCCCAGCTAGTACAGGGCGCAAGGAAGGAACCAACCCCAGGCAGGGTGCCAGCCCACCTCAGGGCACACACTAGGGACAATTTAGGATCACCAATGCACCTAATCTGCATGTCTTTGGACTATGGGAGGAAACCGGAGCACCCTGAAGAAACCCACGCAGACACGGGGAGAACATGCAGACTCCACCCAGGGAGGATCTGGGAAGCGAATCCAGGTCTCCTTACTGCGAGGCAGCAGTGCTACCACTGCACCGCTTATCCGAGGTCGGGTCGTGGGGGCAGCAGCTTGAGCAGAGATGCCCAGACTTCCCTCTCCCCGGCCACTTCTTCTAGCTCTTCTGGGGGAATCCCAAGGCGTTCCCAGGCCAGCCGGGAGACATAGTCCCTCCAGCGTGTCCTGGGTCTTCCCCGGGGCCTCCTCCCGGTTGGACGTGCCCGGAACACCTCACCAGGGAGGCGTCCAGGAGGCATCCTGATCAGATGCCCGAGCCACCTCATCTGACTCCTCAAGCTAGTCTAGTATAACCTAATTTGGACAGCACAAAATGCCCATAGAAATCCAACAAACACAAAAAGGGATGTCTATGCAAACTCTTCAAAGAAGGTGCGCTAGCCAAGAGCTGAACCACTATGTGAAAGTAATGCTACCCACTGCGCCACCATGCAATCTCACTTATTTTATATCTGTGCCCATACTACTAAGGATGATAGGGAAATGTTAAGGAAAAAGGGTGCTGCTGACACGCATAATACTATGTAACATGCAGAAACATAAAAGAAAACTACAAAAAAAACTTTCATTCTATTATTGAAATGAAATTATACAAGTGGAAAGACAATAGATTTAAAGCTTAACATTAATCAACAAATCAGTGTTTAATTTATATACATATGTTTTTACACATGAATGAGGCTCAGTTTCATTCATACATTTTGAAAGAGATGTATATCTCCAGAATTTAAATCTGTAATAATTCCCTGTATTCCTAAAATATTAAAAATCCACATTTGCATTAGAAATTAGTGAGCTAAAATGTAGTTTGTGTAATTCAAACTGTGTTTTAAAGTTCCTCTTTGTTGAATTACATTCAATATTGCAATACAAGATGAACTAAGATCATTCAATAACGATACAAGTTTCTATAGTGTCAGTCAGGAATTAAACAGTATCCATGACCTGGGGGCAAGTAAATATAAAACTTTATCTGCCGTTTGAATTAATAACCCTTTCTTTCTAATTCTTAAAGATCAACATTAGTATTATGAGCATTTAGTTTTAACAGAGCTGAATGTTTCCCTTGCAGTCATAAAGATAATTGCATTGTTACAAAAAACAAGAACAAGCTTGAAGTCTTCTGGCTCCCTGCGATCCCCCTGCTCTCCTTGGCTTTGATTTATCCAAGCAGCAGACACACCCCGCAAGCTGCAGCCCTTCCAGGGTGTTGGCACTGCAGTTTATTCTAAGCAGAGTAGCAAAACAGACTTGCTAATCAGTTAAGCGTGAAAAGGTAAAGAAACAAAAATGTAAGAATTGAAAGCGCACCCTGAGCTGGAGTCCCATGCCAGTTGGGAAAGTGCAGGTGAAAGCAGTCGCACATTTCGGCAGATGGTGGTCTTCAGCCCTTCAGCAACAAATGACAGATTCCTGCAGGATGCGGCTCTGCACTGTCCCATCAGCAGCAAGTGATTAGCATCCAGCCTCAGAACGAGGGCAGAGCTCAGAGGAGGATGACTGGCAATAAACTCCTCTTGCTGCTTTTTTCCCTTTCAGGAAATGCCTGTCCCTGGACACTAACCAAATTATCCAGGGCTGCTCTGCAAATCTATTCCACTCAATTGATTAGGGCGGCAGGAAAGGTCATTGCTGATGGAAACATCCAACCTGAAGTGATGTGCAGAGGAATCTAGGATTACTTGTATCACGTAGCTGCATAAAGAAACTTTTTTTTTAGCTAACATTTCAATTTTTTAAGCCAAGAAATAAATCTGTATCTGTTTGTGTGTTTCACATATATTCTATAATAATTAAGGAAACTTTAGTTATAAATAAGACAAAGTAACTTTGCACATAAAGGACAGACTCTTTTTGCTTGGTTATTGCCACAAAGAGTGTCTTAAGCAGGTATAGGGGAGTATTATGGCCTGACAGTGCTAGAGGTTGGGTATTTCTCCTTGAATTAATTGCAAATTATTTAATTAAATATGTAATTTATATTCTTTAAATGATATATTAAACATGTTGCTAATTCATATTGTACAGTATTAACCTCTTTGAGAGCATAAAGCATGACAATATAGTGAAAATGCATAATTAAGAGTAAGAATTGTGTGACTCGTTCTTGCATAAAGATTCAGTTCACGAATAAAACTAATGAGAATTGAGAATTGCTCATTTGCAAATCAAATGAATGTGAATTATGTGACTTGTCCTCGGGTGATGTTTCAGTTTACAAAACAAATAAACAAGAATCATGTGACTTGTTCACAATAAAATGAATGAGACTCGTGAGTCATTCTTGGGTAATAATTCAATTCAAATAAACAAACCAAATGAACAAGAATCATGTGACTCATTCTCGGGTAGTGTTTCAGTTCACAAATCAAATGAACCAGAATCATGTGACTCATTTGCAAATAAAATGAACGGGAATCATGTGAGTCATTCTCAGGTAATGATTCAATTTCTGTATGAAATGAACGAGAATCATGTGTCTCATTTGTAAATCAAATGTACGAGAATTGTTTGACTCGTTCTCGGGTAATGATTCAATTCAAACTTAAAAGAGTCAGTGAAAGATACATGCTCTGTTCATTCAATGAACCATCAAAACTGTGCGCTTAAGTAATGCTGAAAGCAAATAACTTGTTTACATATACTGTTTAATACAATTCCAATAATAAATTGTACAAAACAAATAATTAAAACATTCTAGTTTAAATGTTGTGACCGAGGAACAGATTGAGGGCAACAAAAAAGGAATGTTGGGTCACCAGCCAGGCTAACCCTTTTAATTAACTTATAAAAATAAAAACCAGTGGCCAGAGCACAACTTCAGGCTTCTAGCAGATGAATCTTTTGCCAGAAAGCATACATACATATACATATCTCTCTATTATAAAAGGGAGTCCTGAGACGAGACTTTTTCAAAGAGATAATTTCAAGTCCTGCGAGATGAGACTTTGGCCCTGAGATTTTGTCAAGTCACTCCCTCCTCTCAACCATATTCAGCCACACACACGGCCCTCTTACCTCTCATTTGTCTGAATGCTTTTGACAGACACAGTTCCTGCTTTCTTAGCTCTTATAATTTTTTACGTTTTCCTCACTTTAAGTTCCTAATAAAAGAAGACTTATTATGTCCAAATCTTATTGAAGAATTTCATCCCAAAGGGTTATCAACAGAAGAAATGAGTACACGGGCAATTCTAGCACTGAGAAACGATGAAGTAAAATGAATTAATGCTAAAAATTGTTGAGCGGTTACACAGCAAATTGGTTAAATTCGTATCAATAGACTATGCTGAAACAGTTGGTGGTGATTGTGCGGAAGATGAAAACATCAGCTTACAATATCCCGAAGAATATCTACAACCATTAACACCATATGGTCTTCCACCAACCTAATTACTGTTGAAAGATGGATCTATCCAAGAAAGGTAATGTAGTACATTTCCCACGGATAACATTAGACACCAAAGGAGATCTTGATATGCCATTCATATTAAAATGTTAACAGTTTTCCGTTAGAATAGCTTTTGCAAAGACAATTAACAAATCACACAGACAAACGAAAGAAATGAGAAAGAAATGAAATTCACTCATGTGCAGTTGTACGTTGCATTGTCACAATGTAAGTCCAAACACAGAATCAAAATTCAATGCGATATTGATGAAAACTTAATTAAAAAAATTGTTTTTACTGGTTTTATTGTAAAATTGTAAGTTTAAAAAGTATTTGCGTGTTAATTTCAAAGCCAAACACAATGAAATTGCATAATAACGAATAACTCTAACGCAATATGAAACATAATTTACTTTCAAATTATTACGTTTTACTATTTTTTTTTACTATGGTTTAATTACTCGCTGTAATGTAAAATAGTTAGTTCTATTATGCCATCCATCCATCCATCCATCCATTGTCTCCCGCTTATCCGAGGTCGGGTCGCGGGGGCAGCAGCTTGAGCAGAGATGCCCAGACTTCCCTCTCCCCGGCCACTTCTTCTAGCTCTTCCGGGAGAATCCCAAGGCGTTCCCAGGCCAGTCGAGAGACATAGTCCCTCCAGCGTGTCCTGGGTCTTCCCCGGGGCCTCCTCCCGGTTGGACGTGCCCGGAACACCTCACCAGGGAGGCGTCCAGGAGGCATCCTGATCAGATGCCCGAGCCACCTCATCTGACTCCTCTCGATGCGGAGGAGCAGCGGCTCTACTCTGAGCCCCTCCCGGATGACTGAGCTTCTCACCCTATCTTTAAGGGAAAGCCCAGACACCCTGCGGAGGAAACTCATTTCAGCCGCTCGTATTCGCGATCTCGTTCTTTCGGTCACTACCCATAGCTCATGACCATAGGTGAGGGTAGGAACATAGATCGACTGGTAAATTGAGAGCTTCGCCTTGCGGCTCAGCTCCTTTTTCACCACGACAGACCGATGCAATGCCCGCATTACTGCGGATGCTGCACCGATCCGCCTGTCGATCTCACGCTCCATTCTTCCCTCACTCGTGAACAAGACCCCGAGATACTTGAACTCCTCCACTTGGGGCAGGATCTCGCTACCAACCCTGAGAGGGCACTCCACCCTTTTCCGGCTGAGGACCATGGTCTCGGATTTGGAGGTGCTGATTCTCATCCCAGCCGCTTCACACTTGGCTGCGAGCCGATCCAGAGAGAGCTGAAGATCACGGCCTGATGAAGCAAACAGGACAACATCATCTGCAAAAAGCAGTGACCCAATCCTGAGCCCACCAAACCGGACCCCCTCAACACCCTGGCTGCGCCTAGAAATTCTGTCCATAAAAGTTATGAACAGAATCGGTGACAAAGGGCAGCCCTGGCGGAGTCCAACTCTCACTGGAAACGGGTTCGACTTACTGCCGGCAATGCGGACCAAGCTCTGGCACCGATCGTACAGGGACTGAACAGCCCTTATCAGGGGGGCCGGTACCCCATACTCTCGGAGTACCCCCCACAGGATTCCCCGAGGGACACGGTCGAATGCCTTTTCTAAGTCCACAAAACACATGTAGACTGGTTGGGCAAACTCCCATGCACCCTCCAGGACCCTGCTAAGGGTATAGAGCTGGTCCACTGTTCCGCGACCAGGACGAAAACCACACTGTTCCTCCTGAATCCGAGGCTCGACTATCCGACGGACCCTCCTCTCCAGGACCCCTGAATAGACTTTTCCAGGGAGGCTGAGGAGTGTGATCCCTCTGTAGTTGGAACACACCCTCCGATCCCCCTTCTTAAAGAGGGGGACCACCACCCCGGTCTGCCAATCCAGAAGCACTGTCCCTGATGTCCATGCGATGTTGCAGAGGCGTGTCAGCCAAGACAGTCCTACAACATCCAGAGCCTTGAGGAACTCCGGGCGTATCTCATCCACCCCCGGGGCCCTGCCACCAAGGAGTTTTTTGACCACCTCGGTGACCTCAGTCCCAGAGATGGGGGAGCCCACCTCTGAGTCCCCAGGCTCTGCTTCCTCATTGGAAGGCATGTTAATGGGATTGAGGAGGTCTTCGAAGTATTCCCCCCCACCGACCCACAACGTCCCGAGTCGAGGTCAGCAGCGCACCATCCCCACCATATACAGTGTTGACACTGCACTGCTTCCCCTTCCTGAGACGCCGGATGGTGGACCAGAATCTCCTCGAAGCCGTCCGAAAGTCATTCTCCATTGCCTCCCCAAACTCCTCCCACGCCCGAGTTTTTGCCTCAGCAACCACCAAAGCCGCATTCCGCTTGGCCTGCCGGTACCTATCAGCTGCCTCCGGGGTCCCACAGGACAAAAGGGTCCTGTAGGACTCCTTCTTCAGCTTGACGGCATCCTTCACCGCCGGTGTCCACCAGCGGGTTCGGGGATTGCCGCCACGACAGGCACCGACCACCTTACGGCCACAGCTCCGGTCAGCTGCCTCAACAATAGAGGCACGGAACATGGCCCATTCGGACTCAATGTCCCCCACCTCCCTCGGGATGTGGTCGAAGTTCTGCCGGAGGTGGGAGTTGAAGCTACTTCTGACAGGGGGCTCTGCCAGACGTTCCCAGCAGACCCTCACAACACGTTTGGGCCTACCACGCCTGACCGGCATCCTCCCCCACCATCGAAGCCAACTCACCACCAGGTGGTGATCAGTTGACAGCTCCGCCCCTCTCTTCACCCGAGTGTCCAAGTGCCAAGTGCACATATGAACACCCCTATGCTTGAACATGGTGTTCGTTATGGACAATCCGTGACGAGCACAGAAGTCCAATAACAAAACACCGCTCGGGTTCAGATCAGGGGGGCCATTCCTCCCAATCACGCCCTTCCAGGTCTCACTGTCATTGCCCACGTGAGCATTGAAGTCTCCCAGCAGAACAAGGGAGTCCCCAGAAGGTATGCCCTCTAGCACCCCCTCCAGGGACTCCAAAAAGGGTGGGTACTCCGAACTGCTGTTCGGTGCATACGCACAAACAACAGTTAGGACCCGTCCCCCCACCCGAAGGCGAAGGGAGGCTACCCTCTCGTCCACCGGGGTAAACCCCAATGTACAGGCTCCAAGTTGGGGGGCAATAAGTATACCCACACCTGCTCGGCGCCTCTCACCGGGGGCAACTCCAGAGTGGTAGAGAGTCCAGCCCCTCTCAAGGAGATTGGTTCCAGAGTCCAAGCTGTGTGTCGAGGTGAGTCCGACTATATCTAGCCGGAACCTCTCAACTTCGCGCACTAGCTCAGGCTCCTTCCCCTTCAGAGAGGTGACATTCCACGTCCCAAGAGCCAGTTTCTGTAGCCGAGGATCGGACCGCCAAGGTCCCCGCCTTCGGCCACCACCCAACTCACACTGCACCCGACCTCCTTGGCCCCTCCCATAGGTGGTGAGCCCATGGGAAGGTTCTATTATGCATATGTAACAATTCCCATGAAAATAACAATCTGTTGAAATTGTACATCCACATCCCCATATACAAGTGGCTGAACCGCAAAGTGGCGAGCACGTAGCGTCAGCCTGGGGGTTGGCAAGTGAAGTGAGCAGGGGGCAAAGCCCCCTAGTATTCTCAAACATACTTACCCAGTTCGTGGTCACAAGGTCCTGGAGACTATCCCAGCAGCACTTTGATAGACTTCATTATTCCAGGGGGAAATCTGTTTGCAGCAAGAAAGCACATGAAAACATTGGACACTGTTACACCGATTGCAGAAAAAAGGCTAAAGGTACACCATATGACATAATTGTTACAACCAGTGCCAACACCTACATGATTTCTGCAAATAACAATAATTACCTTCAACAATATACACTAATAGTTCAGAATTCGGTAAAATCCCTACAACTTCTAGAATTTAAAATTCTTATAGACCTGGCAATAAAAGAGTCCTTGAATCTCTTGTTCTTAACCCTTGGGAACCTAAATCTGCAACCTTATGGCAACAAAGAAACATAGGCCGCACAGACTCTAATTGCACTCTGATTTGTTCGTGCTTATTATGTTGCCCTTCCCTGATTGGATCCTGCTCATTACTATGTCTCATTCACTGACACTGAAGAGTTGCTTCCCATGGTCTTTGTTGTTTTGCTTACTTGTATGCAACCAAGTTGCGTTTTATACAGTGTGAACACTGCATACATGCACAAAAGGCAAATAATTTTTCAGATTTGTGAAGTGTCCCGTGGCAGGCGATGTTCAAAATTAAAAAATCATTATGTCAACAGGAGTGCAATTCTTAGCTTTGACTGCGTTGCTAAAGAATAAATTAATTCTAGGTACCAGCATCTCTCAAATGGGGTTACGTTAAAAACTTTGTTAAAACCTCATAAAATATGATCCACTGTTGTTCACCAACATCTAGGACTTGATAGACTTCACTCTTCACATTCACTTCCAGCAGGCTAGAAAACATCTCCACAGTCAGTCGGTTTCTTGCTGGAAAAAACTCTCATGTATTGATTGAATGGTGATACTATATTGTTTGCATATGTTGTCGAGGAAACAGTAGACATGAATCATGGGCAAATGTTTAATGATCATTACTATACTTTGATTTCATTGAATTTTGCAATTATAATAGGATAATCAATTTATTTCAGAGAACTTAATCCAATTTATAACTTTATGATTATCATATAAAAATATGAATTTACTGTCACCATTACTGTAGGCTGCCTTTATTGCTTGAGTGGGTTAGAGAGCTAGCTTCCCACTACCAAATCTTTTTATAAAGTTGCGAAAAGGGACAATTTGTTTTCGCTTGTGTAACACAGATTCAATCGTTTTAGAGAAATATGCAATGCAGTAGAAAGAAAGGAAAAAGGGAAGCTTGCCAATGCAGCCCACTTTCTAAAGTACTTTATAAAATGTCACACCTCTAGCATGTATTTTTCTGAGGTAGTCTTGCAGTCAGACATTGCCATAATTGAATGTCCACCTCAAATATGTTGATATTGTCAAACCACTATTTTGCATTAAACCCTCTACATCTTGTTCCCGCCAGTAATGACTCCTCTCTTGTGTTTCTATGTACAGATCTGACAAAGATGGATAGATAGATAGTGAAAGACACTATAAGATAGATAGATAGATAGATAGATAGATAGATAGATAGATAGATAGATAGATAGATAGATAGATAGATAGATAGATAGATAGATAGATAGATACTTTATTAATCCCCAAGGGGAAATTCACATACATGATGATTCCATTCAAAGCATCTTTGAGCACTTCCAAGCTGATGAAGCAGACATCTGGCGTTATAACCGATTTAGAGTCAGTACATCAGCAGTCAACGTATCACTTGGTTGTCTGTTAGGTTGGTTCTATCCAACAAATTGACTTTTATTTATTTTGAAGATTCAGGATATATATTGATACATAGTGTGATGGACGACCGGCTACAGACTCCGGTCGCCACCCCCAGGCCGCTAGGAGGAGCCCTCCGGACAGCATGATGGTGCCCCGAGTTCCAGCAGGGCCTCATGGACTTTGGAGTTTGTATACACAGCCCTGCTGGATACCTTGGGGACCACCGGGAGTCGCTGTAGGGGGGCTAGTGGGCTCTTGCGTGCCCTATAACCCGGGAGTGCGTCACAGTCACATGACCGGAGGAAACGACGTGCTCCCGGGATGAAGAAGACTGTTTGCCCTGACCCGGAAGGAAACAGACTTGTGGGTTGTGCCAGGAACCACTTCCGGGTCAGGGGCTATAAAAGGACTATGGGAAGCCCAGTACACTGAGCTGAGCTGGGAGGTAGGAGGGCGAAGTGTCTGGGCGCGGAGGAAAGTATTGAGTATTGGTGAGAGTTTATTGTATGAGTAGTGTGGTGTATAGGGTGCTTTGTGCACAGTTAAAGTATAAAATAAATAGTTGTTATACTTTTACATCGTGTTTGGAGTGGTACCTGAGGGTTCAAGAGGTGGACAAAAGCCTCTACTGCTACAATAGTCATATTGGATTTGAATCACTTGCAAAATTAATTTGAACATTTAAACAAATACAATTGGATAGGAGAAACAAATCTGAAGTGAGTCTCTTGAAACTACAGTCTAATGTAACCTTAGTACCCTATAGAAACATATATTGCCATACACAGTCAGCAGAGAGTTTCAATTAATTTTTACTGTCAAGACTTTTCTCTAGCATTGCTCCAGGATTGGGAGCGGAGGCATTTCCCCCGTGCCCTCCATAGACAGGCCTACGGGTACAGATGTTCTATGCAAGGCACACTGTGCATTCCCCCCTATTTGCATCCCTGGTTGACTCCTGCTTTTCTCTAATCATTCTTTTATCTCCTCATGCATATGTGCCCTTAGGTAGGCTCAGTGAAGAGACTGATGAATTCGGTAATATTTTATGTGCTGTTAAACTGCATGGCTATGGTCAAGTTGCTTGTATTTTGAAGCTTTCCACTACAGTAGTGTATGTTTTGTAAAGCACCTCGCATTCTATTACTATGAAAGGAGCTTGATTAACCAAAGTATTATAAAGTTAGATTCAATTCAGTTTATTTTGTGTGGTGCCCTTCACTGAGTGTAGACATAGTGCACTGTTACAGGTTCTCAGGTAAAAGGCAAACATAACGTTTACAAATTACCAAATACAGAACTAGTACACATTCCCAGGCACAAACTAAACTGGAATGAAAAAGCAATCTTTCAAAAATTCCCTAAGTGAAGTATTTTTTGTCTTTTCCCCTGGGCTCTACAGGTTCCTACTTAGTAAGCACCATTGTGAAATATTTTCATTGAGCTAATAAACAAGCTGATAATGAATGCTAACTATATTTAACTCTTTTCATACCCAGTATTGACTTTAGCAGAAATATTCATTTCTTCTGTTTTTGTGCTTGCATATTAGAATACAGACATTTAAGTAAAAGAATAAGGCTCAATACGTATTGTAATAAGCAGAGAACAAGTGCATAAAGGTTTGGGGTTTTTCCAGCCCCGTATACTGTACAGTTTGCAATACATTTTTCCAAGGTCAGTGATTTTGCATAAGCATACAACAGACAGCATGCATATGATGAGGGGGAACATTTATGGGGTGGGACCGGAAATAGATGAGTAGAATGCTGGGAAGGAACCGAGGTGCTGTATGGGAGCCATGACGTCATCTAAGATGGACCAAGGGAAAAATGGTGGAATGCGGAAGTGGTGGCGCGTGGTTAGGGAATTCCGTGTAGACTACGGCGGTGTTGTTTCTGTCTTTCTGTGAAAACAAAAGAAAGAGAGGTTAGTACCCCGCCTTTGTCCCCTGGCGCGATATATTATGCTGCTTATTGGGTCTTTATGATCATCTGTTAAACCCAGGTAACTCAAAGGAATGCCTCATAAGTACTTCCAGTAAAACCTGTGAGGCTATCGCTGTATTTTTCAATCAAAAAATTAATGATATTAGAAATAACATAGTATATCTCCCCAACACTAAGGATCCCCCGAAACCCCAGTACTCCATAATAAATAAATTAGAGTCTTTCACTAGGATAGATTTACCTGATTTACATAAAATAATTTCTCAAATGAAACCATCCACCTGTGCCCTTGACCCAATACCAACAAATTTTTTCAAAGAAGTATCGGGTGTGCTTATTGATAATGTTCTTGACATAGTAAATTCGTCATTAGATACGGGGGTCTTCCCAGACTGTCTTAAGACTGCGGTAGTTAAACCCCTACTTAAGAAAAATAATCTCGACCCCTCTTCTCTTGAAAATTATAGACCCATCTCTAACCTGCCTTTCTTAAGTAAAATTCTAGAGAAGGCAGTCATTATGCAGTTAAATGAGCACCTCAATAAACATGCTATTCTTGATAAATTTCAGTCAGGTTTTAGAACAAATCACAGCACAGAAACTGCACTCGTTAAAGTAGTAAATGACTTGCGGGTAAATGCAGACAGAGGCCATTTATCTGTTCTCATCCTCTTAGATTTGAGTGCCGCATTTGACACTATTGATCATAATATTCTTAAGAATCGCCTTAGTCAATGGGTGGGCCTCTCTGGCAGTGTCTTAAACTGGTTTGAATCCTACCTGGCAGGGAGAAAATTCTTTGTTAGTTGTGGTAATTATAACTCAAAGACACATGATATTCTATATGGTGTTCCACAAGGCTCTATCCTGGGTCCGCTGCTCTTCTCAATCTACATGCTTCCATTAGGTCAGATTATCTCGGGACATAACGTGAGCTACCACAGCTATGCTGATGACACACAGCTGTATTTATCAATAGCACCTGATGACCCCAAATCTCTTGATTCGCTAACACAATGTCTAACCTGTATCTCAGAATGGATGAATAGTAACTTTCTCAAATTAAATAAAGAAAAAACCGAAATCTTAGTGATTGGCAATAATGGATACAATGAGGCTATTAGAAATAAACTGGATGCATTAGGATTAAAAGTCAAATCGGAGGTAAAAAGCTTAGGGGTAACCGTTGATTGTAATCTGAATTTTAAATCGCATATTAATAAAATCACTAGGACAGCATTTTTTCACCTAAGGAACATAGCAAAAGTTAGACCTCTTATATCATCGAAAGATGCAGAGAAATTAGTTCATGCGTTTGTCTTTAGTCGGCTAGATTACTGTAATGCACTCCTCTCAGGACTACCCAAAAAAGACATCAATCGTTTGCAGTTAGTGCAGAATGCAGCTGCTAGAATCCTTACCAGGAAAAGAAAATCCGAACACATTTCTCCAGTTTTGATGTCACTACACTGGTTACCTGTGTCATTCAGAATTGACTTTAAAATTCTGCTTATGGTTTATAAAGCTTTAAATAATCTCGCCCCGTCTTATATATCGGAATGTCTGACACCTTATATTCCAAATCGCAACCTCAGATCCTCAACTGAGTGTCTCCTTAGAATTCCAAGAGCAAAACTTAAAAGAAGTGGTGAGGCGGCCTTCTGCTGTTATGCACCTAAAATCTGGAATAGCCTGCCAGTAGGAATTCGCCAGGCTAATACAGTGGAGCACTTTAAAAAACTACTGAAAACACATTACTTTAACATGGCCTTCTCATAACTTCACTGTAATTTAATCCTGACACTCTGTATATCCAATTCATTATAATAACTATTCATTCAAAATTTGTACTAACCCCTACTCTCTCTTCTGTTTTCTTTTCCGGTGTCCTATTGGTGGTGGCTTGTGCCACCACCATCTACCCAAAGCACCATGATGTTCCAACAATGATGGATGGATTAAAAGCCAGAAGTCTGTATAACCATCAGCATCAAGTGACTCCGTGAGAACCCTAACTACAAAAAGGACTATTTCATTTATGTTAGGTAGAATGCCCAAAGGGGACTGGGCGGTCTCGTGGCCTGGAACCCCCTACAGATTTTATTTTTTTCTCCAGCCTTCTGGAGTTTTTTTTTTGTTTTTTCTGTCCACCCTGGCCATCGGACCTTACTCCTTATTATGTTAACTAAGGTTGTCTTATTTTAATTTCTTATTTGTCTTTTATTCTTCTTTTCTTCGTTATGTAAAGCACTTTGAGCTACTTTTTGTATGAAAATGTGCTATATAAATAAATGTTGTTGTTGTTGTTGTTGTTACCCTATGCGCACGTGCGTGCGTGACAGTATGTTGTGACCAAAGGTGGCATTTGACAAACCAAAGTTCAAAACTCTGAGGTAAACTTTTTACTCTTCACATGACAGACACTTTTATTCCTGCAGTAGTTCAAGGTTGACCCAACTAGTTATCTCCCTCAGCTATCAGGCTTGGGATTTCTGAGAAATGACAGCTGTACAATGTCTTGCCTCAGTTAGCAGACAGGTCTTCTCCAGTAGGTGTTAGACCTGGAGTGGCCATGGCACCAAACTTTAAAGGCAGGCTCCTAGGCCTTCACCGACCCAAAATGGGGCACAGGCTTTTAAAAGTTCAAAATTCGCAAAATACACAAAACACACAAAAATGCCTTTCAAGTGACGGGATAAACATAAACCATCTGGCTTCAGAAGACAAAAATGAAGTCCTTAATGTGTTGAAGCATTTAATAAATAACAAAAGAATAAGCATGAAAATGGCAAAGCAAAGAGAAAAGACAAAAGTAAGACAAAAAGGGGTTTGCCTAAGAAGGCAACCCAAGACTAACAAGTCCAACCCAAAGACAAAATCCAGAAAACAAAAGCAAAAATATCCACGAAACCAGAAAGCCAAATGAAACGTCCATAAATGCTCTTGACTCCACAAACCAAAATAAACCTCTGAGGGTCCTACTCTTCAACCGCAATATAAAGGCTATAGGTGGTTCCTAGCAGTGATGTAATGGTGGCCTGACCTCTGCGGGCTCCACCAAGAGAGCACAAGGAGAATAGGCAAAAAACATAGATATACAATTTATAAATACTAAATATTTAAACTAAACAGTGTTACCAAAGATGACTTATTAACAAAAGCACAAAAATGTAAACATAATAATTATTCAAAAATGACAAACATAAGGAAAATAAACAGGGAACCAACCCTGACAGAAACATAACAAACATGAATGCCAAAAAGAAGAAGAAAACCACCAAAAATCCTGCATCCATCCGTCCATTATCCAACCCACTATATCCTAACTACAGGGTCACGGGGGTCTGCGGGAGCCAATCCCAGCCAACACAGGGCGCAAGGCAAAAAATCCTGCATACTAAATGAAACTTTATTTTCATTCTCTTTATTAAATAAATTGAAACAAAGGTAAACAAACAAATTCTAATTAAAAAAGTAAAAAATATCAAAAATACCAAAAGCAAAACAAGTTACAAAACACTAAAAAATACAAAACGCAAAAGCTACATCCAAAAATAGCAAGCAAAAGAATAGTGGAATTAAGTAAACCAAGCCAAATTATAATATCCAAAATCAAAATCTTGAAGCAGAACCAATAACTACAAATGTAAAACAAAGGTTAGAATCCTCAAAAACAAGGAAGCAAAAACAAAATGACAGGAAGCTAATGCCACTGCATTTGAGGCCTTTAAATTGTCACCAGGTGCCACAGAAGAACAAAACTAAACCACCTGGGGTCATCAGTGTGAACAAATTGTGGGCAAGTGTTGGTAGTGCCTACCCAAAAGGGTTGTCTGGCCACCCAGTGTTCAATAAAAAATAAAATGTTTGCCTATTTTGTTATTTAGTTCCCTCTGTACATAACTACATGCCCTACCTATGATGACACCCTAATAATGTCAGTGCCTGAAGCCTGTGAACTACATATGGGGAACCGCCCCTCCACTAAAACAATTAAGAAATTAGGAAAAGGCAGTGTGGGTATTAGTCTAATACAAAACAGCAAAAGAAAATGATTAACAATTTTATATATTTCTTTTAAATGTATTAAAAGAAATAAACAAATATCACATTAACACAAATGTTAACAACCTTTACTGTGACACTTGAAGTTTGGCTAAGGTGCATCCCTTTCTGTTGATCATCACTAAGATGTTTCTACACCTTGTTTGAAGTCCATCTGTGGTCAAATCAGTTGTCTGGACATAATTAAGAAAGGCACACACCTCTCTATAGAAGGTCCCAGAGTTAACCAAAACCCAAACCATGAGTTCAAAGGAAATGCCAGTGGAGCTTAGAAGCAGGATTGTGTTAAGACACAGATCTGAGAAACACTACAAAAACAATCTCTGCAGCATTGAATGTTCCCAAGAGCAAAAGTGACCTCCATAATTCTCAAATGGAAGACGTTTGAAACAACTTTGACTCTTCCTAGAGCTGGGTGTCAGGCCAGACTGAGAAATCAGGTGGAAGGGTCTTAGTAAAACAAGTGAACAAGAACCCATTGGTCACTTTCACTGAGCTCCAGTGGACCTGTTTGGAAATGGGAAAAACATCCAGAAGGGCAACCATTACTGCAACACTCCACCAATCTGGAGTTTATGGAGAGTGACTAGTAAGAAGTCTCTTCTCAGTAAAAGACACATGGAAGTCCACTAGGAGTTTGCCAAAAGACATCTAATGGACTCTTAGACTATAAGAAACAAGATTGCCTAGTCTTTTGAAACCAAGATTAGTGTCATGTCCAGAGAAAACCAGGCCACTGCTCATCACCTATGCAATACTATCCAATGGAGAAGCATGTTGACTGCAGCATTTTGCTCTGACGTTGTTTTTCAGCAGTAGAAACAGGGAGACTAGACACGGGCGAGGGAAAGCTGAACGGAGCTTAGAGTCAGGATTGTGTTGAGACACAGATCTTGGAGAGGCTACAAAAAATTGTGCAGTGCTGAATGATAACAAGAGCAAAGCTTCTGTCAAAATTCTTAAATGGAAAAAGTTTGGAACAACCATGTCTCTTCCTAGAACTGCCCACCATAGAAATTGTGCAATCATAGTAGAAGAGCCTTGATAAGAGAGGTGAACAAGAACCTTATGGTAACTCTGGCTGAGCTCCAGTGAACCTGTGTGGAGATGGGAATAACTTCTAAAAGGACATCCATCACTGCAACCCTTTATGACAGAGTGGCCAGACAGATGCCTCTCTTCAGTAAAAAGACACATAGAATTCCACTTGGTGTTTGCAAAAAGGCCATCTAAAGGACTCTCAGATTATGAGAAACAAGATTCTCTAGTCTGATGAAACCAAGATTATGATCATGTCTGGAGGAAACCAGGCACTGCTTATCAGCTGTGCAATACCATTCCAAAGGTTAAGCATGGTGCTGGCAACATCATGCTGTGGGGTTTTTTTTCAGTGGCATGGATTGGGAGATTAAACAGGGTGGAGGGAAAGCTGAATTTAGCAAAGTATACAGAGATATCCTTAATGAAAATTTGCCCCAGAGCACTCTGGACCTCAGGCTGGGCTGAAGGCTCATCTTCCAACAGGACAATGACTGTACGCACAAAGCAAAGACAACACAGGCGTGGCTTAGAGAAAACTCTGGGAATGTCCAGACTTGAACCCAATTGAACATCTCTGTAGACCTGAAAATAGCTGTGCTATTGACAGTCTCCATCCAACCAAACAGAGTTTAAGAGGATATGAAGAGAAGAATAGCAGAAGATCCCCAAATCCAGGTATTGTTGCATCAAACCCAAGAAGATTCCAGGCTGTAGTGGCTGCCAAAGGGACTTCAAAGAAGTACTAAGTAAAAAGTCTGAATACTTGTGCCAATGAGAAGTTTTTTTGTAATAATTTTTTAAACATTCCTAAAACCCTTTTATTGCACTTTGTCATTCTCCGGTATTAAGCGTTGCTTGATGAGGGGGAAAACTTTTATTGATTTTAGCACAAGGCTACAACATAGCAAAATGTGAAAAAAGTGGAGTCTGAATACTTTCTGAATCCACTGTAGGTTCACCTGGTTCCACCCAGCAATGATACCTTCTACAAGTGTATTTTACATTCACTTACAATAATTCACAAGTAACTAAGGTGAAAGGTGACCCAAAGAACTTTGGCTTGGATGGCCATTAGGCTGAGGGTCACTTCACCCTAGCTGTCAGACCTAACTTTAGAAGAGGATTACACTTCTGTATTTGAGGATGACCATCTGTTTAAGTCGCCTCTGTACAACTCGTGTCTATCCATCTGGACCTGGAGGTTATTCCAGTATCATTAGGCACTGCATGGTAACTAACCCTGGATGGGATGCCAGTCCATCACACTTATGACCTGAGCCACACTCATTCACAAGCATTAACATTTATAATGTAGGGGTAGTGTTGGATCAATACTAAAATTTTGGCTTCCATACCAATTCCAGCTGTCACACCTTGTTACTGGTACTAAAACGATACTAAAGCAAATAACAGATAATTCATCCCCTGCCCTCCCCCAGTTCTCAGCTGCTTCATACCTCTGTCCCACACACACGCACACACACGCACGTGCCCATCCAGCTCTGCCACACCCTGCTTGACCAAGAGTTTTCCTTCTCATATTTGCAAGCCAATCATAGACACATATTATAATGAGGAACGGAGGTTGTTCCCTCTTGGAGTCTAGAGTGCGCTAATGTACAGTTATGGCTTCAAAGACCTTGTGGGGTGGGATTGAGGTGGTTGGTGGAGGGAGGTTTGTATCCTCCTTGTAGGTCTGAGCACAAGTTGCCGATGCACAACCATTACCTGCTGGCATTGAATTTAAGATAATGCTGAATAGTTCCGTTTTAATAAATGTGTAATTTACTCATTTTTTAGTACTGGTTTTACAGTGTAACATTAATTGAAAAAGCATTTGAAAAGCTCAGTTCTGATTTCAACCTTTTCTACCAATCAAAAGGACAACTAACTGATTCAAAGCTGGACAGGTGGTCTTTCTTGTTTGCAAAATTTCTTTTGAAAAGGAGGCCAAATATGGGCAACATGCACACTCCAGGATTCAAGTGGCAATGCCAACATGCCACTAATAACTCTTCAGAATATTTTTTAGCTGTTTTTACCCTCCAAGATATAACAAAAGCCTTTTTTTTCAGTGACACCCAGCAAAAAGTGTTGTAAAAATAGCTTGGAAATCAATAGATTGGACCGGTTAGAACAAGCAGCTTTAAATGTTAGACTAACAGACAGCACTTTGGCAATCTACTTGCACGCCTTAACAGGCACTGTGATCCCGTGTTGTTCACTTTTAGGTTTGACTCCTCGGGCATTGATAAAGCGTATGTTGTAAGTCAGTGAGGTACTGCATGGCTTTGATTTCTGCTCCAAATTCCCTGCATCTGAGCGTTATGAAGCTGCTCCCATCTTGCAGGCTTCTTTATACACCTGGAGTTTGTCTGTGGACATTTTAAATGTCAAGAATGATTTTGTATTTTACCTTGTTACTTTGAATTGTAGAGGTGGCAAGGTGGCACAGTTGTAGCACTGCTGCCTCACAGTAATGAGACCAGAATTCACATCTGCATGGGTTTCATGCAAAAATATCAGATTAGGTGAATTGCCAACACTAAATTGGCTCTAGTGTGTGTGTGTGTGTGTGTTCGCTCAGTAATGGTTGACACCCTGTCTAGGGTTTATTCCTACCTTGCACTCTATGCTAGCTGGGATGGGCTCCAGTCTTCCCCTTATGACCCTTTTCTAGATTAAGTAGGTTAGAAAATCATATGACATGACTTACAGAAAACCTACTAATTGACACATTGCCTCTTCATCAGAACTATAAAGCTTTCACCATTGAAATATTTACAGCCCAGCTTGATTGACACCCTGACAATCTGGAACATGCTACACAGCAGCTAGAAGCAGCACTACGCATGTGAGGGGGTGAGGTTAGGAGGTCTTGGGAAACAGTTGAGGTGAGAGGCGGTTAAACTGTGTTCTACGATTACATACTCACCACGAGATTAATGGATCACTGACAGCAGACACTTTCAGAGCACAAATAGATTCCATGAGGACAGAATGGCAGTACTGCTCAAAGGCACATCTTCATCAATTTGATCCTTTCTCTCTGCTCAGAAGTAAAGCAAAGTTTTAAAAAGAGACAGACATCCTCAAAAGACAACAAACATTTTAATTTCCTAAATTGCTCGACTGAATTAATAGTAGTAAGATTTACAAGACTGTACAGGTGCATGAAATTTGTTGCATGGCTGTAAGAAGCTTTAATTAAGTTCAAATGGTCCAGATTTATTAGATAAATAGCAGAGAATATCATTTGGGACATTACAGAAGGGAAGTCATATGTGGCCAATGTCAAAAACTCTAAGGATGAAGAGATTATTAAAATTTAGTTGAATTTATTTGGCTCTGTTTTTCAACTTCTGTATTTTTATTTTGATTTTTGTATCTTTTTTGTTTTTTGTGATGCTATTTTGCCAATCGTTGTTTGCAGAATTCCCCATTTTGTTTGCAGTTTTTTATGGGCTCCACCATTTCCATATCCGCATCACATGGAGGAACCCATGAAAAACTGCACACAAAATGATAGCCACAGACCACAATGACTCTCAGTTACTTTTGTAAGATTTCACTCTTTGTTTTCTGTCAACTTTTGTCAGACCCTGTATTTGTTGGCGAGTTATTTCATAGTATTGAACCTTTTCCTCTTTATCATATGTGTCCTGTAGTTTAACTGTATTTATAAATGTTTTCAAGCTGAGTTCTACCTTAAGCAATCTGGTTGGCCCTGCCTTGGTTGGTCACATTTATAATTCGAAATTGTTTAAAAGTGTGACAGTATAATTTTTATAAACTTCAGTATATGATTATTGGTTATTTTTTTAATAGTTCAGTATATTGCATTTATGGCATTTATATACAGCTGTATCCCTAACAGGATTATGAAGTCATTTATAATCTTGAAGGCGGTCTTACATACTCCCAAACAAATCCGTGAGACTTCCTTGTGAACTGTTGTGTCACAGCCCTCTGTAATACAATTTGTCTGTACAACAGTGGATTTGCTGCTGCTTTAGGACTGCTGATTTGACTGCAATAACTGTGGCTATCGTATTGATCCTTCCTGCTTTGTGTCTAGATAGCTGTGATTTGTTTTTTGCTTTATTTATATATATATATATATATATATATATATATATATATATATATATATATATATATATATATACTAGCCATCCCCTGTGGCTCCACCCACGTAGTAGTGAAACAGGACAGTGAGGAGGGCCCTGTCCAGCTCCCCACTCCTGATGTCACACTTCCTCTTCCCTTCGGCCCGCAGCCTCTGTCTCAGATTACAGTAATCCCTCGCTATATTGCGCTTCGCCTTTCGCGGCTTCACTCCATCGCGGATTTTATATGTAAGTATATTTAAATATATATTGCAGATTTTTTGCTGGTTCGCGGATTTCTGCGGACAATGGGTCTTTTAATTTCTGGTACATGCTTCCTCAGTTGGTTTGCCCAGTTGATTTCATACAAGGGACGCTATTGGCAGATGGCTGAGAAGCTACCCAACGTACTTTTCTCTCTCTCTCTCTTGTGCTGACTTTCTCTGATCCTGACATAGGGGGATTGAGCAGGGGGGCTGTTCGCACACCTAGACGATACGGACGCTCGTCTAAAAATGCTGAAAGATTATCTTCACGTTGCTACCTTCTGTGTGCAGCTGCTTCCTGAAACGACATGCTGCACGGTGCTTCGCATACTTAAAAGCTCAAAGGGCACGTATTGATTTTCGATTGTTTGTTTTTCTCTCTCTCTCTCTATCTCTCTCTCTCTCTCTGCTCCTGACGGAGGGGGTGTGAGCTGCCGCCTTCAACAGCTTTGTGCCGCGGTGCTTCGCATACTTAAAAGTCAAACAGCCCTATTGATTTGTTTGCTTTTCTCTATCTCTCTGACATCTGCTCCTGACAAGCACTCCTTTGAAGAGGAAGATATGTTTGCATTCTTTTAATTGTGAGACTGAACTGTCATCTCTGTCTTGTCATGGAGCACAGTTTAAACTTTTAAAAAAGAGACAAATGTTTGTTTGCAGTGTTTGAATAACGTTCCTGTTTCTCTACAACCTCCTGTGTTTCTGCGCAAATCTGTGACCCGAGCATGACAATATAAAAATAACCATATAAACATATGGTTTCTACTTCGCGGATTTTCTTATTTCGCGGGTGGCTCTGGAACGCAACCCCCGCGATGGAGGAGGGATTACTGTAGTGCGAATATATCGCTCCTGCAAGCAAGCTATGATTCTTAGCGCGATAAGAGAAGTCACAAAATCAACCGGAATGTTCAAGCAAATTATAGAAAAAAACTCGATCTAAATCCTTTAAGTAGTTCTCTTGTTCACTAGCTAAGCGGAGGTAAGGTACACACCCCAAGAGAGTGTGTGAGAGGTGGATTCATTACATATTGATATTGAACTGATTGTGTCAATCGTTTTAGTAACTCTGAAGGAGTTACAAGATGCAATGACTTAGACTGGAGAGACTGTGTAGACAACAACTGTAACCGGGTCCATCACCAGTTGCAGCTTTATGGAAGAGTGGCAAAGAAAAATAAAACAGGACATCTCGGCTAGAATTTTCCCGAAGGTGCATGTGGCTACTGGAAGAAGGTTCTAAGATCTGATGAGAGCAAAACACAGCTTTTTGGCTATGAGACTAAACACCATGTTTGATCATAACACATTGTCAAGAAACCCCACCATGAAGTATACTGGTGGTGGCATCAGGTAATGCTTCTCTGTAACAGACCATGGAAGGCTTATGAGGGGAAAATGAATGCAGGAAAACACAGAGAAATTCTGGAGGAAAACTGAATGAAGTCTGTAAGAAACCAGCACCTTGGGAAATTTTTTTTCCAGCAAGACAATGACCACAAGCATAAATCCAAACCTACATAGGAATGGCTTCAAAGCAACTTTGTGGTTGTCCTGGAGTGGCCGAGTCAGAGTCCAAGTCCAGAGTTTCAATCCAAGTAAGAATTTGTGACTGGACTTGACAGAGACTGTTCACTCAGGAATTGCATGCAGCCTGACAGGACTTGAGCAGTTTGGCAGAGAAGAAGGGCAAAATGGCATTGTGGAGATGTGCAAAGCTGATAAAGAAAGACTTGTGCACAGACTCAAGGCTGTTATGGCTGCCAAATGTGCATCTACTAAATCTGCACTTGAAGGGTGTAAATACTTATGACATGAGTTGTATAGTTTTGTATATTTATAATTATTTTCAGTCACTTTACAGAGATCTTTTTTCACTTGGACATTAAAGAGTCTTTTTGTAAAAAAAAAGTCAAATCCACTGTGATTCAATATTGTATAACAGTAAGATGTCCAAGGGAGTCGATGCTTTTTACAAGAACTGTATGAATCTTTGCTGCTCACCTTGTGTAAACCTTTTAGCCATGTTGCCCAATGACAATGCAGGTAAGATCTTCTGAATTTGATCTTCTAGCTGTCAATACATTTTGCTGCTAAATGCTAACTTAGTGTTTGTCCACTTGAATGACTTGCGCCATATCTGTTCATAACACTCACATCAACTGCAAAGCTAATGGCTGACCTCTCGACTCCTGCTTTCTGTCTATCATGGTGTCTTGGGGCTGTAGGTATTTTACATCAATATGATTGCAATTTTCTCATGTACTTTAGAAACTATTTCACGTGTCTGCTAATGCCTCCTACCTGTTTCAACTTGTTCTATTTTAACTTAATTTTTCTTGCACTCTTCAGTTTTGCAGTTTTATGCGTCACCGGCCTTAGTTTAACTAGATAAACTGCTGCTTATTGACTTCAAGGCTGAGGGTTCCTGGCAAGCTGAATAGGTGAAACAGAGAGGGGCTTTCACACCACTGACATTCATTGGCTTGTCCAGGGTGGCTTATGTTAGATGAGAATGTAGTGAGGAGGCAGTGAGACTAACAGAGAGAGCCTGCCACAGTTGCAGAAAAGTCAAAAGCCCTCTTACTCACTTAGGGTGAAGTGGAATTCCATTTAGTTAGTGACCAGCTTATTTGAAGGAACCCACTTCATGCTAAAATAAAATCTGAGTATTATAGGAGATGTGAAGGATGTCAATACCCACACTATCTCACTTGAAGGGCATTTTTGTGAATTTGAAGTGTTTTGAGCCTGTGCAGACCTTAAAGCCTGCCTTTTGAGTCTAGGGACAGGCTGTTTCACCCATTTTTGTGACTGACCAGAATGACTTCATGGGGTCTGGTCCACAGTAGTGGATGAACTATGTCGCTAAAGTAAATCTCATAAAATATACTTTTTCCTCAAAAGTTTTTGTAAGGCCATATGTCATGTGTTGTGATTCTGGCCCCACAAAATAGCCCAAAAAAGATCTTGCCCCAAGGCAGGCCTCACTAGACTTCAAAATGAAGGACAGGCCTTTAAGTTCAAAAGAAATAACAAAGAATCTCCCAGTCCCAAACACAGAGTGCAAGGCAGGAACAATCCCTGGACGGGGTGTCAGCTCATTGCTACTGCAGCACCACCGTGTCCCCATATGTTTAATTATTAACAGTGTACATTATTTAAATGACGTTCACAGTTTATTTGTAAAATATAATATACATACTTTAATGTATTACATCATAAAAATGATATCAAGTATACATCCTAGTATTATAACAGCACACAGCTCCAAGAGGATAGCTCTTGAAAATCTAAATCGACTTAACAGCCAGTCATAATCATCTGTAAATATGCGCTCTCTTCAAATGAATTGAATTCCTTTATTATCATTGTATGGTACAATGAGATTCAATATGCAACTCCTCCATAATGTTATTTTTCTATTAAATTATAAAATAATAATAATTCGCAATATGAAAGCATAAGTACAATATTCATGTCCATATTGTGCCGATAGTGCAAATGGTTCATAAAGTGGCTCAGGTTGTGCAAGTTTACAGTGAGGTAATTGTAATTCTAAGTACAAGCAGTTCTTCCGGGAGCATATGATGGATTGATTGAGTGCATTTAAAGCTCTTGGGATGAGCCTTGAGGTCCGTGCAGGAAACCTGTGAAGCGTTTGCTAGATGGGAGAAGTTCAAATAGACTGTGGCATGGGTGAATGGAATCCTTTCAGATGCTGGTGGCTTTCCTGAGGCAGTGTGTGCTGTAAATGTCCTCTAGGGCTGGGAGCTGTGGTTTCGCCAGTTTGCAAAACCGAGCAGAAAAGTGCGTATGCACGATGTGAAGCTGCAGTTAAAATGTTAATGGTTTTACTCCAAGTTTAGTTTTTATACATCTCGAAATGAGCATGAAAACAGGCATACACAACATTTATGTGCATACGCACTATTAACACATGAGGTCCCTGGGCTGGTACACCCATGCATAAACCTTCAGGGCATGTTGGGAACTGTAGTCCTGTTGAGTAATCCTACTGAATGCCATGGATACCACCAGAGGAAAAACCGTCCCCACTTTGAGAGACTTCTGCCTGACCCATAAATGCTTTCACAGTGTTCACTGTTTTAACACCAGAAGTGCTCTCAGATCCAGCATAAATAGTGGCCACCTTACCTCCATAGAAGAGTTTGAGTCGAAAGGAGGTTAGCAACCCTTGCTGGATAGTGTGGAAGGAGTGTAAAAGAATAATTAATGTTGGTTCTGTTTAACTTGTGTTGGAATAATTGCGAAGAAACCTGTGAAAGGTATTTCTGAACATTAAACGCTTGTTATTTGAACTCAGAACTGTGTTGGTGAAGTTGTGTCTGGGGTTTGGGCTGCTGTTACACCCCTAGTGGTATAATATATATTTACCTTATTTAAAACTTATTTTTTTTGACCCAAGGGAAAATTAATCATTTATCTGTCTATCTAAGTGTCTTACTAAGGGTTGCCCAGTAGGACAGAGACAGGAACTGGCCACTGATAAATAAGAAGCTCTAGGTTTAAAATAATCTTAACATTCATTGTGGGGTTACAAAAGCCTATCCCAGCATGGTTACACCCTGAATGGAATTTAAACTTTATGTGAAACACTGGGCTCAGTTAGGCAGGCCAGCAAGACAAGATAAACAAGTCATCTTGCATTAAAAGAATTTGCAGATGAGCTTCTCTTTGAAAACAGCAATAAAATAATATGTGGGAAAGTCTGTGCAGGCAATTAATGCAAAGGCTGACTAAAGTGATGAAAGAATGAGCTGCTGCCAGATGCTGCACCCTCAGTCTTCTGTGCCATGGGATGTTGTGTACTCCTTTCAAAAATGTTCTTGGTTTGTGCCGATACACCAGACTATGCAAAGTAAGAGGTAACCTGTGGGCTTCACTCTCCTTTGACCTAGAGGTGGAAAGCAGGGGCACAAATAGATTGTTTTAGCAGTCCCAATCATTTTGAAATGATAGATTTTTCTGCTTTTACAGTCCTTGGTCAGTTTAGTTCAAAGAAGTACATTTATGCCACTGTTGATATGGTACTTCCAATGGCACTGAAAAAACACGACAACCACCAAGTTTATTATAACCTAACACATTAATGTCCACTTAGTACAGTACATGTGCTTTCTTTTTCTGAACCTGTTTATTCCAAAGCAGAGCCATAAGGTAGCAACACCTCCCAGGTGCAGGAAGTGCAAAGCTGAACTCACCCTTGACAAGATGCAAGTCCGTCATAGCAGGGGGATGTTACATTTTAAAAATTAGTTTATACCATTTCTGTTGATCTCTTTGTTTTTTAATATATTTGCACCACATATACACTACCAGGCAAAAGTTTTAGAACACCTCAGTTTCTTCAAATGTAATCAGTTGAAATGCAATGAATGACCTAAAATGGTGAAAAAGTAAGCAGTAAACGGGCAGAGGTTTAAATGTAAAATTTAGGGTAGCAAAAACTGAAATAAAGGAAAATATCAGAATATAATAAATGGGCCTTCTTCAGAGAACAACTAATAGGTTACAACCTCCAGATGCTCTACAGCAATTAAAGTAAATGAAGCCTTGCAATTTGAAGCAAACAATTTGCACAGGTGTGCCAACTTGTGTTGATTACTTAAAAACCCCTCTGTGTGTCTTAAAGCAGAGTTGGAACAGACTGTGTTACTACGCCCTCTGAAATCGTACTGGACAATATTACACTGTAGAAAGTTGTAAATTCTACTGATAATGGCAAGAAAAGTACAATTAACAAATGAAATGAAGCAGAACCTTATTACCCTTAGAAGTGTAGGCCAAAACTGTCTTGACTATTTATAATTCATAATCTACAGAAATGACCTGACTGTTTAGAATTTGTTACATAAATAATGAAATTATTTACCAATCATAAAGAATTCAGAAGCTGCAGAACTTGCATCATGGCTTATTAGATAACCCAACATTCTCACACTGGATGAATCCATTCAGGGCAGCAGGTTTGGGGTGAGGCCAGTCTCAGCAGCATTGGGTGCAAGGCAGGAACCTGCTCTGGACAAGGTGCTAGGTCATGATATAGTGGTTAAGGCTTTGGACTACAAACCGTGAGGTTGTTGGTTCAAATCCTACTACTGACACTGTGTGACCGTGAGCAAGTCACTTTACCTGTTTGAATTCCAATTAGAAAAACAAAAGAAGTGCAACCAATTTTTTTCTCAAATGTTGTAAGTCACCTTGGATAAAGGCGTCAGCCAAGCAAGTACACGTAAAATGATAGTTCAGTCTTCTAGAACTCATACACTGCAGAACTGGTTTGGCTGTTGAGAATATTTTATGGAAATAATTCAATTGTTTACAATCCATGCTTTACACAATTGGCTGACAGTTTAGAATTTGTAACCTACAAACACTGGCTTGACTGTTCAGTTGTCAAGCATTCGTGAACTGCAGAGATCTTTTCAGTTGTTCAGAATCTGTTGCTTCCCGAGCTGGCTCACTTGTTTGAATATGTAAGCTATAAGACTGGTTGGATTGTTTAGAATTAATAGTTTCCAAATGTTTTAAACTGTTGAAAAATAAAGCCTGAGAACGTGTTTTACTGTTCCGCTGCTGCTGAATTAATCTTCTGTTAGAAAACCGAGCTGTTAATGTCTGTTACCAACTGTGCCATTTGACTCGTGTGCCCTTTTCTTTCAGAGATTTTAGGCTCCAGCTATGATTAATCAGGCTACAAAATGATTTTCCATTTAGAAGTATTCTGATTCCTTAAAACTATCGTCTGGCTTAAATTACACATTTTATTGCTTCCCAGACTTGATTCTTCTTTTAATTTAACAGTCTGGGGCAAAGTAGCATCCATGTAGCTGCTTATCAGATCATTACTTTCAATTTTACAATGGATGATGCCGCATCTACACTGGGAGCAGTGGGTATCTTCATGGGAGATTTCTAATTAAATGAGGGTGTTTTACATCTGGTATATTTAAAATCACTAGAGGAAGCAACTTTGTGAGTAAAACAACAGCGAGGGTATCTAAAATACACACTTCTGCATTTTAAGATAATCTTCTCAAACTCACTTAATCCAATTCAGGGCTGAAGGGGAGCGGTTGTGCCTATCTTAGCTGCACTGGGCACAAGGCAGGGCTGAGCACAGCATCAGTGCATTACAGGACCTACTCACTCACTCACACACACACACTTGTGCTCACACCGAGCCGATTTGGAGCTGTCAATTAACAAAACCTGCATGTATTTAGAATTTTAGGAGATAAACCAACACAGACCTGGAAAGAACATGGCTAATCAACAAAATCAACAGCCAGGAACAGGATTCAGACAATGGACTGTGGACCCATTAGGTAGCAGAGGTAACCACTGCACCACTGTGCCACTTTCTAAAAAGACCCTGTGTCTCCTGTTTTATGATCTGCTTCTGGTTGTGACCAATTCATCCATCTCTTCAGTTTTACCACTTGTTTAGGAGGCATTTGTACTATAGAGCGGTACTCCAGAAGTATTTAAATGTGAAATATTAAAAAGAAATAAGAAAATGTTGGTGTATTGGTGTAGAAGTTAACTCAATTGACCATGACTGATGTTTGGAAGGAAAAACCTTGAATTTCCAAACCTTACTGAAAAAATGGTTTCACTTGGTCATTATGGGTTTTTAAGTGTAGATGGACAAAATGTCAAATGTATCCATTTAAAGTTAAATCTACAACACAATAAAGTGTGCAGAAAAGAGAAGGGATCTGAATACTTTCTGAATTAGAATTGTATTTGAGATTTCGTTGGCAGACACTGAAGGTGTACAAACATCCAGCTACAGATCATGCCTCATAGGTTTGATGCACTCAATAACAAACGTCTCTTTTAGTTTTCTTCTCAGATCTCCAAGTCGTCCTTGCAGTGCCAGACTTTATGACTAAGTGCACTGTTTAAATATTCATAGGGATATACGAAATGAAAGTGGACAGCTCTGTGTGCAAAATTTGGCTTAATCCATTAAAAAGTAGTAGAATAAACAACCTTCAGATTTGCTCACCGCAAATGAGAACTTAACTGTATGTTATAACAAATATGATCACTGTTCTACTGGTGGGGTTAGTGTGGACAAAAGGCGAAAAAGGAGACTAATATCAGAACTTTTTAACAAAACTTAACAGTATGGATGTAGCTTTAGTAGAATCCTGCATTGTGGGTTCGTCAACAAAGGAGATAAAGGCAAATATAAAAAAGGGGGTACTTGTTTGGTGCATAGGGAACAATTCAGGGACTGAATTTTAACAAGACAAATGAGTTGGTGTTAAACTGCCAGCATGACAAGAATCAGTGAATATTATGGGGGAAGAGGCTGTAATAGCAAGGGGTCCATTTGAACAGTGGACTAAATACGCAAGATACTGAGAAACTAATTTGTGCATTTATTTCTAGTAGGATTAACTACTGTAATGTGTTATTCACTGGCTGTTCAAATTCTTCTCTATGCAGCATAAATTCATTTAAAATGCTGCTTCAAGAATTATTACAAGAAACCAAAAATACAAAGACATAACTCCAGTTCTCACGTCCTTACACTGGCTCCCAGTTAATTTTAGGTCTGATTTCAAAATCCTCCTTTAAACACGTAAAGCCTTAAATAGCCAAGGCCCTGCTCACTTATCTGAACCTATCATTACTTACAACCCAGAGCGCACATTGAGATCTCAAGATCCCGGCCTACCAGTGGGAGGTCGAGCTGTTAGTTACTGGGCCCCAAAGCTATGGAATGGTCTGCCTGCTGTTGTATGAGGTTCCCCTTCAGTCTCAGCTTTAGAATCTCGGCTGATGCCTAGCGACTTTAGTGTGGCAGACCCTGACTAGACCTGCTGATTAGCTGTGCATACTGTATTTTTTCTTGTTAGTAATTTGTACAGAAATATAGAAGCATTACAATATTTTTAAACCACTACTAACCCTCCTCTGTTATGTTTCTCGTGTCAGTATCTGGATGTGGCACATGGTGCCACTGCTCTACTGCATATAGAAAAGTCATCTTGGTTAAAGGAGCATGGGAGTCATCTGATGGAAGAATTCTGTCATCAGATTGAACAGCCAACACAGACACCACTATAGAGAACAGTGGAGCAGGTAGGCAACCAGTTGGCTGAGGTCTCTGGGACTGGGACTGTATTTGACTTTGTCTTTGACTTTCTCTTTTACAATTTTCATCTCCTCCATCATTGAGCCATAGTTCAACAACTAATTGTGAACAGATATTGTTGGTTTCCATTTTTTGTTACTCACTTTCTAATTTGTTTGTTTGTGTGTTTTAACAAGTCTATATCTGTAGGTACTAATTCTGTATTTAGTAATTAATATAATCTATGGTTGTATTTTACCTGAGAACTTGTTCACAATGCTCTGTGCCTTCACTCAGTGAGGAGTACTATACAAAAATAAGTTGTATTGTATTGTATTGTATAGGCTGGGATGGGTGGACAATGCAGAAGTAATGTACAAAAGGGCCCGAGCAAGTGCTTCTCTCTGAGAAGACAGCAGTGCTTTAATGTGAGTGACAAGCTGCTGGTGATGTACTACTAGTCCACAATGGCCAGTCTGCTGTTCTTTGCAGTGATCTGCAGCTGTGGGGATGTCAGAGTCCTGAATAAAATGATGAGGAATGTCATCTGCATTACAGGACTGACCCAGGACAATTCACTGGAGACACGTGCAGAAAAGATGATGATAGCAAAATTAGAGGCCATCATGACTAACACATCCTCTCCATGATGAGCTGTTCTAGAGCACCTTTAGCCACCACTACACGCACTATGTTAACAACAGCTACATTTTTGCCCAAAGCCAACAAACTGGATAATGAATTCATCCTAGCCAGTTAGAATAGACACACTGGTTTTGGAGCAATATTTCTTTATGTTATTATATCGTTAGATTTTGTGTAGAATTAAGGGTCTTTACCTATAATGTAGTAGTTATTATTGCTGAGTCAAGTGAATTTCTACTTGTTCTACCTACTATATAGTGCTTTTCATATCTGTCTAAATATACAATTGACTTAATTTTTTGGTATATGAATGTAAAACATGACAAAAGTTACACATATGATCACAAATACTAAATGTTTTACAAATTCCTACTGAATACCTTTTCCCATTTCCTATGGCTGTAATTGATCATGCATCATTCTGCAGCCTGAAATACTGCATGTCTAGACACCAAACAGTTATGCTGGCACGGTTACAGAAAAAGTATATAATGTAACAGCAAGCCATGCTGCACTGCGGGCTGATGGTAATTTAATCACACAAGTGCTGGGAAATTCCTCTATAATAAGACTCGGGCTTTCTGCTGTCAACTGCACCACCAACACTCACTCTGGCAAATGCATAAATAAGGGAAACAAAATAATCAGATTACTGGGACACGTGAAAACCAACTTATCATCTTTGACATTGATAAATCAATGTAAGAAACACATTCATTTTTACTTTCTTTCAGTATATTTTCATATACTGTACAGCTCATAATGTATAGTGTTCAGTAACAAAGACCAAAGGGCAGAGCAAAATCTGATTTGAGAGAAGGTTGGTTGAGTAAACAGAATCAGTACTTATTGATTTTATGATACGATCTAGAAATACAGTGGTACCTCTGGTCTCGACCGTAATTCGTTCCAAAACTGTGGACACGACCCGATTTGGTCGCAACCCGAACGTAATTCGTAATTTCTCCATAAGATTGTATGTAAATATATATTTTTTAAGCACAAAAATAGTTAATTATACCATAGAATGCACAGTGTAATAGTAAACTAAATGTAAAAACATTGAATAACCCAGAGAAAACTAACATTGTAAGAGCTCGCGCTAGACCCTTACGAACCGCTCGCTGTACACACTTTTTTATGAGTTTTAAGCACAGGGAAAAAAATGAAATGCTACTTCTCTTGCGAAACTTTTCAAACCATCCTCTACTTCGCCACTCGAAGAAGGATTTTTTTTTCAGCAAATCGCCATGAATCTTCTTGGCTTTCTCACAATATGATCGCCTCGCTTACGCTATCCCTCGCAAGTTGCTTCTCATTCAGCCACACTAGCAATAGTTTTTTCACCTCTTCCAGCACTTGAGGCCTCTGCTTGGTTAATATTGTAACTCCTTTTGCAACATCAGTTGCTTTGTTAGGACCTGTATACGCAAACAAAAGAAAATGGGAAACGGAGAATGGGAAATCATTGGCACATACGATCGCACGTAGGGAAACTGGCCGGCAGTGTTTTTGTTCGCCATCAGAGCGTGTGGTCGTGAACAGATGAAAAATTTTGGCAAACTACTTGACCGTAACCCGATTTGTACATGTTTGGAAACGTTCGTGACCAGAGGTTCTACTGTACCTGGTTTCAAATACAGATATATAAAGATGCAGTTTTGAAAATCAGATTCCTGTACGGTTTAGCCTCCAGAAGGCACACCTATAAGGAGAAGCATGCTACTAGAAACTAGAAATTACCAATGAAATACTTAGTTAGTTAACTAGAATTATAATAATTTCTCTCTATTATAATAAAAAAATCTTGGGAGATGAGACTTTTTATCCTGCGATGAGATGTGATCTTTTGAAGAGAGACACTTTCACATCGTTGAGACTTTGTGCCAAGAGATTTAACCACACCCGGGGCCGGAAATAAAAGACAAAGAGCAGATGACAAAGTAGAACGTCATAAAGAATTTAAAAACGTTGGCGTGATACACATGCAGAGCAGGTTAGAGATAATGGAAGTATGAAAATTCGAAAGTCTCAAATAATTGATAGTAAAGATCGCATTAGCACAAACAAATGGAAATTATTACTCAGTGAAATAACGGAACAGGGAAAAGAGATCGAATATATTGTTTGGATTTACACTTTAAGTCAGAGACTTGTAGATCGTCTAATTGCCATCAGGGAAAAGTAGTGTTTTTTCCCATTGAAGAGGCGTATCCGTGAGAATTAAAAGATTTGTTGTTTGGTGAAAGTGAAATCCGCATACGCTGTCATGCTTGGGTCACAGAGTTGCACAGATACACAGGAGATTATAGAGACAGAAACGTTATTTAAACACTTCAAATAAACAAGTCTCTTTCAGGAGTGAATCGAACTCTGTGTGTAGTCGGAGGGGACAGTTCCGTCTCTCAATCAAAAGAATAGAAAATCTTCCTCTTCATAGGGGTACGCCTCGGGAGCTGGACCCTCAACAGGAGCATAGGATGTCTGGGGGAGAAGAGAGGCAAGGCAGTGAGACAAAAGGACAGCTGCAGTACAGGCTTTTAAATGTTCGAAGTGCCACGCAACATGCAGATCACAAGGCACGGCAGCAGCAGCAGCAAGCCAGCAGATGATCGAGCAAAGATTAGGTAAAAAAAAATTAGTTTCCAATTGTATCACCGTTTAAGTGGGGGTATTGGAGGAGCAACCATGTCTCCTCGGGGTGTGTTCAGCCCCCCCTCTTCACAAAACGCGAGCAGCAGAGACGTGAAGTGGCTGGTGCATAGCGCGGCGGAGGGTTTTGGCGAGTGAGGCAAGCAGGGCACGAAGCCCCCGACTATTAACAAAAAAAAAAAGAGAGAAAATAACTACAAATAACAAAATCCAAGAGAAAAGAAAGAGTATTAAATACAAAAAAGAAAACCAAATATCTCATACTGCTTTTAGCACCAACACAGATTATGGAGCTAAAGGAGACAGGAACAAAATTAGCATTTAAGGAGGTAACTTAAACTCTAAATACTATAAACAGGAACAAAATGATCCAAATAGCTGCCAGAAAGACCTAATCACTAACCCTAAAATGTTTCCAAGAATCAAATTCAAAGCCAAAAGCTGGAGAAGCAAACAAGGGGAACACAATTCAAAGGAGAGAGTGATGGAGGGCCAGTGGGACAGTGGACACACATAATGTCTCAGCACAGGACCAAGGATGTAGCATACTCTTCATTCATCTGATTTGGCTTCATTGACTGAAGAATCAACACTAGTCAAAGGCTCCCCCTCTAAGAACCATTTGTAAAGGACAGAATGAAACAAGTAACAACTAAAAGGAACTGAGAAAGTGAAATGGAGGAAAGGGGAGAGTCAGGCAAGGAACCCCCCAGCAAACTGAGGCCCCTTCAACTTTGGGAATTACTTCTCATGGACTCTGAGTGATAAAATTTGGTTGTGATTTTTGTGAGCCCAATACTTCAAAACCAAAAATACTCCTTAAAAATAAAAGACTAAAAAAGTCTAAAGACCATGTCACGTTACACGACTTTTCCAGTGATTTTCAGTCGTAGCCTTCATTTACATAATTTTAGCGAGTCAGAGTCAGTGGGCAGTGCTTTCCCATGAAACCAGTCATCTAGTATGACATACCTGGTGACTCACATCAACTAGTTCATGAATCGCTCCAATAAAATCATGTCCTTAGTCTTAGGGGTACGCTTGTGTGCATGAGAGCTGATAGCCAATGAATGATCATCTGGAGGTAAAATGCATAGAATGCAGTGACAAAGAATAAGGAACACAGTTGTGTTGGACCTCACAAACACAACAGAAGCTCATCTGTTTAATGTCTTGTGTTTCACGTACCACAACAGAATAGAAAAAGAAAAATGGGACCAAGACTGTGGTTGACCTTGCGGTACCCACTAACCCTTCATACAGCACAGGCTCTGTCAGGCAGAACGCTATTGGCAATTACAAAAAGAGGCAAGCACCACTGTGCATGATGGTAAGCATGTGATCGCTAAATTTGACATGGGCAACAATTTTCAGTCATATACTGTAAATTGATATGGTCCAGTTGACAAGATCAGCAACTGTGGCTGGAAAATCTGACATACCCCACAACTAGAAGTCACGTAATGTGACATCACCAGTAATAGGCCCAATCTGCAGTCCTACAACTGACTAACTCTTGGAATGAAGTGACACCAAAATGTGTGCTTCTCATGTTCCATCATCTACTCAGATTCATTTTTCACCTCTTATGAAGGAGTTTTCCTGTATTGTTTTAAAGCTTTTACCGACATCATGAACTTGGATTCAAATGCTCCTCCTGTAACATACATATGCTAACGCTAATAAAGCATTACACTGTTGAAATATAAGGGGATTAAAGTATGTTGAGGTCCCAGACTTGTTATGAATCACCAATAAACTGATATTCCCTAGTAGCCATGCCCGCCGTAGCATACGGCGGTGTAAGAATAGGAACGGAAAACAGTGAGAAAGAATTCAGAAATCAAAAAGAAAAATACTTCTTGAAAGACTCAGTGTGCATGTAGAATTTCCGGCCAAGCAGGATTACATGTGAAAGTGATAAATAAATCAAGCTATCCGAATTTACATACTGTACTATGGCCATGGCATCCTGATAGTTTTGTTGCATGTATCTTGGACTTCCTGGAAATGTGGTCTGTAATATCATTTTGCCTACACGTACATTGTTTATTTTCAGCGTTTGCTTGCATTGCGTCTGATAGTCGTTTGTATTGTTGCACGCGCAGATCTTGTTGATGTAATCTGAGATAGTTGAGACACGCACCCGGTGTTTTAACATACGCATCTACAGTACAATGTACTGTTGGAATAGTTTGCCACTGGAGTGCAATATACTAAATGTATTCCTCATTGCTAATCTGTACGTGTAAAATTGGCATTGAGGAAGCCTTATTCGCTTGGCGGTTCTTTTATCGGGAACATGTTGTAAATCTTTGTGCCAGTCAATGTCTCCGTAAGGGAATAAAAGTGGGTAAATCATAGGATCACAATTCATATTGAGCGTGGAAATCTGTTTATAGGAGTTGCCTATGGGATAGATGCAAATGTCCCTTTCGGCAGGCGGTTCGCCATCTTCATCGACAAAAATCGCTGCAACATCGGTGTGACATATCGGGGCATTGTATCGTCGTAAATCCTGCTTAGGGTTTTCCTTGAAAACCATTCGTACAGATGCTGTTGGATTGGACTGAGCGATTTCATGCATGTGTTTGTATGATTTAGCGAAGGAGTTGATGGTTCTGAGCATAGAATCTAGCTGGAGAACTACATTTTTGCTGCATGCAGTGTTTGCTTTATTTTGTAAGCGTACTTCAGTAGCTTGCGTTGTGTCAAAAACATACAACTGTCCATATCCTAGAGAGGTAGAAGTGTTAGCATATAGTGGAGAGATTTGGTGATAAATTTGACAGTGTATTTTAAAACAGTATGGTCCGTGGCCAGGAGGTTGAGTTATCTGTGCACCCGTGGAAGCAAATGCTAGAGAAGAGTTGTATTCTTGAATGTGTTCACGATAATTTTTAGCTTCTGATGTTTGCTGTGTAAGAAGCTGTTGTAAAGATACAGGTGGCTCCCGCAAAGGTGGTAAAGCTACTTTACCATTGTGGCAGCACCTCGAGTACTTGTTGGCTGTATTACGCTCAGCAGGCCAGTATAGTGCATGACATGGAAGAGAACGAATAGGAATCGAGAAATGCCATGTTGGTTGCGTGTGGGCGGGACCGGTTTTGAAGTGGAAGCAGGATGAACCAGAAGAGAAATATATATAAGATATTTTGCATATACAGTAGCTTTGACATGTTTAGTAAATAATTCCATTTGAGCCACATTAGAATCATTCAAGGCGATATCACTGCTTCTAACTTCCATCACTTCCACCCTACTGTGGTAGAGTGGTTTAAATGAATACTCCACCCAAAAATGATTTTTTGTTTTCATGTTACTTACTCCATGTAGTGTGGTGGACTGGTGCCATGCCCGGGTTTTGTTTCTTGCCTTGCGCCCTGTGTTGGCTGGGATTGGCTCCAGCAGACCCCCGTGACCCTGTAGTTAGGATATTAGCGGGTTGGATAATGGATGGATGGATGGGATACTCCGTGTAGTTTGTAGTGATGGTTGAGAAATATTTTTAATGTCATGCTTTCATGCAGAACAGAGCTAACAAAGTTTCAGATAGAAAAGATGTCTATGATGACCAACGCTGGACAACAGCAAATATTGTCAAAAAGTCCATGGAAAAAAAAAAATCTCATGTCAAGTTGTGTGATGTCATGTGAAGATGTGACAATTATGGACAACGTTGACTTTCCAAACATTAATACAAGAAATGATTCTTAAAGGAAAGAATAGAAGTTTAAAGTTGTGCTCATGGCAATGATTGCTTCATCACTCAGTTTAACACTCAGGTGCTCACTGTGGATGATTTATTACTCTTTTTGATCCTGTCTCCATAAATCTAAACAAACATTTTATCTCCCTAAAGTCTCTTATTAACTTTGTTCCTCACCTTATTAATTTAGATATACTTTTTTAACTCTACTGTCTCCGATACCAAGTCTGTACATTTATTTCCAAGTCATTTGTTAATATTTGAAACACGAATAGTGTTTGAACTACACTTTAACAATATATTGTTTGCGGTAATAAGCAGTGCCTGGGCAGGGTTTGCCAGCTACAAGCAGGGGTGTAACTGCCAAACATGCCAGTACTAAACCTTATTTACAGCCATTGAGATGTTGATTTATACCATGTGTGACTCATCACCAGAGTTAAGGCAATTACCACTTCAGTCAACTGGGTGCAAGTCTAAACTAATGTAGTAACACAAATTGTTTTTTCTTCTGAAAATGGGTACCACTTCATCTTGGTCTTTAGTCTAAAATCGGTCTTTCATGCCTCGTGTGTGAAGTCTGCATGTAGCCTCATGCTTTGAAAAATCCATCTGGGGGCTGACATTATCTGCCGCAGACCAGTTGCAGTATCTGCTATATGTGGAGTCGTAATGGAAAATTTGTTCCGGTGGGAATGACAGCATATTGGTGCCCAACTTGAAGGTCTTTAGAGTCCTGTTTGGGTGAGAACCTGACCTGCATATAGTGCAGCAGGCACTGGAGGGTACAGAAAATGGACAGATTTAAGGGCTTCTTATGGTGCTTTTCTTGAACGTGTGTATGCGATGTTTCATTGGCCTCACCAAGAGTACTGTGTACAGTTTTGGCCTTAAGGCTATAAAAATTAAAAAAAAGACATAGCAGTTCTAGAAAAAGTCCTTCGAAGAGGGAGGAGGCCGATTCTGGGAGTGCCATCTATGAGTTATGACAAAAGATTAAAGGAGTTTTCAGTTTAATTGAATTGAATAGGTGACATGATTGAAGTATATAAAATTGTGAAAGGAGTTTATACAGTGGATTGAGAGTGTTACTATAAAACAAGTTCAACAAGAACACGGGGACACCGCTGGAAATTGTTAAGAGTAAATTTTGCACAAACATTAGAAAGTTGTTCTTCACACAGAGACCCACAGACACATGGAACTGGTTACTAAGTAGTATGGAGGACAGTAGCACTCTAAGGACATTTAAAGCTCGACTTAATGTTGCTTTGGAAGAATTAGCTGGATATAATTGGTGAGCTTTGTTGGACTGAATGGCCTGTTCTCATCAAAATGTTTCAAATTTTTTTTAACATTCTGATGGTCCCTTTAGCAACACCCAGGCTGACAAACACCACTTCTCTACTATCTAATTCAGAACAGAACAAATCAGCATTATTAGTACGTTAGAAAAATTGTGATGACAACAGGTCATTCACCCCAACAAGCTCATCCATCCTGTTTACCTAGATTGTTCAAAATAATATCAAGTCAAGATATGAAGGTCTTTAAAGTCCTACTATATATCATACTACATCGGTTAATGGAGATGCAGTGTTCCCACTACCATTAAAATTAGTGGGCAAGCCCTGCAGCAAATTACTACAACTAGGCATTTAGTTATGAAGAAATTCAATTAATGTATTTAATCACTGAAAGTTTGCAGTGGGCATGCTGCAGCCGAGTAGCCCATGCTGTTTGTTTGTTTGTTTACTTTCGTATGGTGCAAAAAGTGATGTTCTGGGGTTCTTATTGATTGGCTTCCAAAATGCAGTACTTACAGTTGGTGCAGTTGCCAACTTGGAATCTGTGAAAACTTGGAAACTACCTTTCAATTACAATTACAACTAATTTTCTTTTTTAGTTTAGTGCTCTTCACGGAGTGCACTGTGAACAATTTTCAGTTAAAATGCAAGTATAGATTGTACTAATTACTGAAACAGAACTGGTAAAGTAGAATCTGATTAAACATACATGCAATCCAATAATAACTGTCCATTAATTAACTGATGAACTATGGCCAGTTGACAACGGGGGAGATGAAAATTGTAAAAGAGAAATATAAAATACTAAGTCAGAGTCCTGGAGACCTTGGCTAACTGGCTGCCTACCCACTCCTGGGTTTTCCATAGTGGACTCTTTGCTGGCCATCCAATATGAGTTATGTCGCAAATAAAACATAAAAAAGTACAAATCGATACAGTGAACCAAACTCACAGTGCATCCTTGTGCTTGTTGCTGGGTCAATGCCGGGCACTCAACACAGCAGAGTCCTTCTGGATAAGAATGCCATTTTGCACTCTTTTTAATGCTTGCATTTTGGTCATTTAATATTTTTTTGCCAGGTTATAAATTACACTGAAGACATGAGATGCACGACATCTTCTCAAAACACCAAGTTATGTGGTTGCTTTTTGATGATAGCTAACTCAATATACTGCAATGGCTCTGAACGTGAGCTGCGGCTCCTCTTATTCACCTGAGCTCTGGCTCGGCCTGCCTTACAGGTCATGTCACTTTAGCAGCTGCTGTGAAAATTTCCCAGGTCATTGTAAATAATGAACCACCATGAAGCTGGCTGTTGTTGAAATCCGTGTTAGATGAGTTCTAATAACAATATGAGTGAACTAGCCGTGCTACCCATCTAAGATGGGTTGAAATCTAAAAAATGAATGTAGTCCTCAATGTTAACGTTTGCAGTGCACCAGCTATTTGAATACATTTTGTAATGCATGTAGTAATAAAAAGCATTACTACAAGTGTTGGTGATGTGCCATCTGTTGGAATGATACATGCAATGCACGTCTCCTTAATATGCCATTTGATACGGGATTTGAAAAATCTGTATTAATGTTTGTGATGCCACATCTATTGGAATGTCAAATGCAATTCAATTTATTAGTAAAAAGGTTTGTGATGTGCCATCTGTTGGAATGACAAGTGCAATGCATATGTCTCTGTTATATGCCATTTGGTATGGGAATCATGAAAGCAGTGTTAATGTCTGTGACACCATATTCTATTGGAATGATAAATGTAATGCATTTTATTATTTAAAATGTTTGTAATGTGCCCTTTATTGGACAGAAAGAGAAATAGCAACTGGATGGACAAGCAGGCAGACACATACAGTAGACACGTACCCTTTTATTAAGGTGAACTAGCTGTGCTACCCGCCTAAGACAGGTTGAAATTTAAGAAAGCAAAACAGACCTCAGTGTTGACATTTGCAGTGCACCAACTAGTGGAATTTAGTTTGTAATTCATGTAGTAATAAAATTACTACAGATGTTTATGATGTGCCATCTGTTGGAATGGTAAATGCAATGCATACATGTCTGGCATATTTCATTTGATTCAGGATTTCTTGAAGCAGTGTTAATGTCTGATGTGCTATCTTTTGGAATGACAAATGAAGTGAGAAATTAAGCAAAATGACACCTTTTATTGGCTAAGCCTCGAAAGCTTGCATATTGTAATTCTAGTTAGTCAATAACAGGTGTAATTTTGCTTAACTTCTCACTACATCCATAATGGCTAACATGGTACAACACCCTAGTACTACAGGAATGACAAATGAAATGCATTTTACTACTAACACTGTTTGTGATGCGCCATCTGTTGGAATGACAGAAAAATAGCATCCAAACAGACATAAAGACAGACGCTTATCCTTTTATGAAGATGGATGAGTATCTATATGTGAGCATTTGGACCGGCATCCCACCCAGAGTTAATCACTGTGTCAGACAATGGTTTAGACAACGGACAGATGGTTAGAAAATGGACGATTTAGTGAAAGAATGACAGGCAAGTATGAATACTATTGATAAACTAAAGAAAAAAAGCTGGTATGATTAAAAAAAGAGGCATGAGCTAGAAATGAAGGATGCTGTTGTCTAACTGGGGTGTCGTATGACAGGTGCTGCAATTCTTTTGTTTACAGCCCGTCATACAACTTTGTGAATGCATCTGCTATAAACGTCCAGCCATCCATTTGCAGGGCAGACTCACTCAATTATTAAAGGCTGAACGTCAGGATGCAAGAGAAAGAATGGAGTACCTGGAGACCAGATAGCACAGCCACAGGGACAATATGCAAACTTCACATAGAGAATTAGCAGATGAGAATTTTAACACAGACTTCCAATGATAAAGGCAGCACCATTAAACACTGTCCCACACCATTCATTATGGCCGGTGCTATTTAAAATGATGGATTACTGTGGAAGGAAACAAGGCTACAGTAAAATATAAAGGAATTTAATTATTAATGAGTTATGTTTTTAAAATGAACTCCTTAGGAGGCTATTTGCCATTAGAATGGCTCTCATCATAGTATCCACTTTCAGCTTATACTGTGAAAACAGAAACTATAATACCCATAAGCCCTCTGCATCCATGCAAGCTCTTAAAGACAGAGGAGCCACATCTGGACAATCAAACTTTATAATTTAGAGATAACATCAAATGGAGGAGGGCACATAATTCTAGCCCACATTGTACAGAAGGAATCGTAATGATATGTTATTGAATTATTTAATTTTGCAAATACATAAACTATAATTAGAAATTAAACGTCAGTGACTGTTGTCTTTTTTTCCCCCTCAGAGAAATTTGCTGCAAATAAAAAACACCAAATATAAGGGGCATGTGTTAGGTGGGGTCGCCAGCTTTAGCACTTTCTGTGGTCCCCATCTGATAATGCTGTTAGTCCTGCAAGTATGTTACATGGAAAGCCGCTTTAAATGTAATAAGAAAGCCATAAAAGTAGAATGGAAGAGGAGTGCACACCTCCAATATATTCATCCATCGTCTGAACTCACATACAGTATTCCATTACAACATCACACAGAGTTGGAGTTTATTCTGGCAGCATCGGGCACCAGGCTGTCACTGGGCATACTGCATGCAATATCCTACTTGCAGTGCCCTGGATAAATTATTCACCCATTGGAAATGTTTACATTTTATTTTTACACAACATTATATCCCAGTTGACTTACTTTGACATTAATCAGCAGAAAAAGACTCTCATGTCAACGTGAAAACAGATCTATGTAAAGTGGTCCAAATGCATTACAAATATAAAACACTAAATAATTGATCCAATAAGTATTCACCTCCTTCAGGTCCATATTTATCACAGGCATCTCTGACAAACAATGACAGCCTCATGTCTGCGTGCTCAGGGCTCTCTCTCTGTATCACCTTTGCACATCTCCACTCTGTCACATTTTCCCCAATTCGTCTTCTTTGCTAAACCGCTCAAGCTCTGTCAGGTGTCATGGAGATTGTGAGTGAACAGCCCTTGTCAAGACCAGCCACAAATTCTCACGTGGATTGAGATCTGGACTCTGACTTGACCACTCCAGGACATTCACAGTGTTGCTTTGATGCCATTCCTCTGTAGCTTTGTCTTTTTACTTGGAGCCGTCGTCTTGCTGGAACACAAATCTCCTCCCAAGGTGCAGGTTTCTTGCAGACTTCATGAGGTTTTCCTCCAAGATTTACCCCGTATTTTGCTGCATTCATTTTACCCTCACAAGCCTTCCAGGTCCTGCTGCAGTGGAGCATCCCCATAGCCTGATGCTGCCATCACAGTGCACTCGTTTTTGATAATGTGCATTGTTTGAATATGGCGTTTAGTCAAAAAGCTCTACTTTAGTCTCATCAGATCAGGGAACCTTCTTGACACTGACTTTAGAGTCTCCCATGTGCCTTCTGGCACACTCTAGCCAAGATGTCCATCCATCCATCCATTTTCCAACCCGTTGAATCCGAACACAGGGTCACGGGGGTCTGCTGGAGCCAATCCCAGCCAACACAGGGCACAAGGCAGGAACCAATCCTGGGCAGGGTGCCAACCCACCGCAGGACACACACAAACACACCAAGCACACTCTAGGGCCAATTTAGAATCGCCAATCCACCTAACCAGCATGTCTTTGGACTGTGGGAGGAAACCGGAGCGCCCGGAGGAAACCCACGCAGACACGGGGAGAACATGCAAACTCCACGCAGGGAGGACCCGGGAAGCGAACCCAGGTCTCCCAACTGCGAGGCAGCAGCGCTACCCACTGTGCCACCGTGCCACCCCAGCCAAGATGTCTTGTGTGTTTTTTTCTTTTGCTACTCTCCCATAAGTCTGCCTCTGGTGAAGCACCCAGGCACAATTGTTGTCTGTACAGTCTCTCCAGTCTGAGTCACTGTAGCTTGTCACTCCTTCAGAGTTTTCACAGGCCTCTTTCAAAAGTCTTCTTTTAGAACATTAGAACACTCTAGACGAGAACAGGCCATTCAGCCCAACAAAGCTCGCCAGTCCTATCCACTTATTTCTTCCAAAAAAACATCAAGTCGAGTTTTGAAAGTCCCTAACGTCTTACTGTCTACCACACTACTTGGTAGCTTATTCCAAGTGTCTATCATTCTTTTTGTACAATCACTCAGTTTTTGTGGATGCTAGGCAGATTTCCAGCTGTGCCATACTTTTTACATTTCTTATTAGCCAGTTAAACTGGATATTTAGTCACCTGGATATTTTCTCGCCTCCATCCTTTGACTTGTACTTTTCAATTTTCTTTTCATAAATTTGCTTGTTGCGTACGTTAGTCTGCCATACTGACCCACAACAAGATGGCCCTTCCAAATAAGGTGCATTTAGACTGTAATCCATTGAAACCTCAGACAGGTGACCTCGATTGAACTCATTCTAGGACCCCTAAAGCCAATTGGCCACACCAGTGAGAACTTAGGGGTGTCATTAAAGGTGATCAATGCTTATGCCATCAGTTATTTTGTGTTTTACATTTATAATTAATTTAGACTAATTTGCAGAGACATGTTTTCACTTTGACATTAAAGGGTCTTTTTCTGCTAATTAGTGTCATAAAAGCCAAATAAATAGACTGGGGCTAAATGTGGTAGAACAGTAAAACCTGAAAACTTCCAAGGAGGTGAAAACTTTTTATAGTACTTATTATAAAGTTTTATAGTGCTTTTCCTTCCTTTATGCACCTGCCATAAATGATCCAAGCAAGATCTCGGCAGGTAACCCGAATGTAAACGGTGGTGACTCATCGATGGCCGTGGCACGCCACCCACCAGCTGAATGTCATTTCCTTTCACTAATCATCTGTGGAAGTTCTGCATTTCTGTTTGGCAGGATAACGAGGCCTTAAAGCAGTCTGTTTTCAGGGCTGCTTCTTCAAGCATCTCTGTGAAATCCTGGAACTCTAATTCTCATTGTTTTTAAATCAAGAGCAAGGTAAAAATCAAAAACAATAAGTTCTTAATGTGGACGACTTATTAAATATAAACAGTATCTTAAATGTATGATTGTGATCAGAATAGCTTGCTGCAGTTCATCATTTGTTTGTATTCTTATATTTAGAAGAGCCTGACAATTGTCTTTATCATTGTTTCAGAAAAACATTTGAGGAAAGTACAAAATTCACACAAAATGTAGCCCAACCTGAAGTCACACTGGCATCTAAGAGCTGTGAGATGGTAATGCTGTTTGCTGTACCCAACTTGCAGGTACAGAGAAACACATGGTGGAGGGTCCGCAGCTCCCTCCAGAGGATTGATCCACTTCATCGAAGGCCTCAATGTTGACCCTGAAGTCATGAGTGAGGCTTTGTGCACAGCCCACACGGCTGATGGCCCAGTATTCACCCTCAGACTCACTGCGTCACCCACATCATCGGAGACACATCAACTGCAAAGAATTTCTTTACACAGGTGGCTCTGAGGCTAGGGATCTGCACTGGCAATCGGAAGGTCGCCGGTTCGAATCCCGTAAACGCCAAAAGAGACTCTGCTCTGTTGGGCCCTTGAGCAAGACCCTTAACCTGCAATTGCTGAGTGCTTTGAGTAGTGAGAAACGCCCTATATAAATGCAAAGAATTATTATTACACTGCAAATCTCCTCATAGCCATAGATAGATAGATAGATAGATAGATACTTTATTAATCCCAATGGGAAATTCACATTCTTCAGCAGCAGCATACTGATACAATAATATTTAATTATTTATCTTAGTTTTAATGGCTCTTTAAGCTACTTTATGGATGCCCTCATTAAAATGCAGACAAATGAAAGCAAAAAAGATTCAGTCTTATTGTATATTGAAGAGATTGTGGCTACCTACGGCTATGGTGTAGTACCGTAAATCACAAGGCTGCCACTTTGATCCTCACCACTGTATGACCCTCAAAAATGTGTTTATCTTATTATTGCTGACTTTGAAAAAATAAGAAAACTGAGGTGCTCTAAAGTGCATAGCATTGTTGTTGTTCACAATCAAAAGGCACTATATAAACCTATAGCACACACATTACTGATCCTGTTCTTGGTGTTACAAGCTACTTTGTGAAGGCACTCTGTTAATCAAAGAATAATTAAAATAAAACACTTTTCAGATATTGTAAACATGAGGCAGTGAGTCTCCCCAATGGCTAAGGTGAAGTGTAAAGTAGAAGGCCATCAGTTCAGTTCCCGCTCTCTGAGCAAAGCACTTCACCTGGCAGTGTAAATGTTGTAATAATATGAAAAGAATTAATTTTTAATGAATTAATTAATCTCCTATCTCTAAAGCCCCTGAGATGGTGTTCATTACAGACAGGCACAATATGAAATTCAAATCACTGTATACTATTCTTGACCCTGTTATGAGTGATGAGGCAGACAAATCCAAACCAAGTTTCATTCATATTGTAAACTTAAGACAGTGTGGCCCCCTAGTGGACAGCAAGAAGTACTGAGACGCACATGGCTGCCAGTTCATTTCCCTCCCAAACACTCAGTGTATGGAAGATTATTTGTGCCAAAATTCAATGCAATCCAACGTGAAATACAACTCATATGCAAGTGGGTAATTTTATTTTATTTATTTTTATTTCGTGTCTTAATTAAAAACATAAATCACCAAATGACTGATTGCTTTTCACTATGGCATGCAGGGCCGGATTTTCCTATAGGCTAACTAGGCTTCAGCCTAGGGCCTCAAGATCAAGAGGGGCCTACATTCAAATTGTTAGCAAAATTAAAATTACACTATTCTAAAAACAGTGAACACTAAAACACTGAACCGAAAATAAGGAGAAATTCTACGCATATGACTAATAAACAAACATAAAAATGTATTGGTTAAGATCAACGCGTTAATTTTCCACACAGGTTAGTACCAATCACAACATGTTTCATTTAACATATTGATATATATCCCAGTAATGATGTATTTTATTATCTCTCATGTAATTTACAAACTTAAAAATGGAAGGTGAAAGGGCCTCATAAGTGGAATAGCCTAGGGCCTCTTTTCATATAAATCCGGCCCTGATGGCATGTAATTTTTTCGTGTCAGTTTAAAATGCAATATAAAAGCTGAGCCTGATTGGTCATTTGAATACATTTAGTTCTGGCACGATTAAAACGTGGTCTCAAATCAAAATGTAATTCACTCAAGATGCCGCTAAGCGAAATGTAATACATGTGCTTTGCTTTTAGTAGTGACACACTATCTACAGACATGAGTGAAGTTTCTTAAATAGCAGCTTTTTCACACCTATTTCCCCCCTTTTTCTCCTCTCATCTTCCCAGGCTTTGTTCTCTCCCCCACCCCACCATATACTGTATGTTACCTGCATTTTTTCTTGTCTCTTTAGGCTTCTGGTAATCAACTTCAACCTTTTTCTCTTGTAGATGCTCATCTTAAATGCACAACAACATAATTCTTTAAAAAGAGTGCTCCAATTTTCATCTACAGAAAAGAAGAAAATGGATGATACTTTAAATGACTAGGAAGTACATCGCATTGTCTACCAATCATTAAATCATTTGACATTTATAAACAACAGATTATAAAATTGCGGTCTATGAATTAAACATTCTACTATTGAATTCTGCTCTGTACTTGTAAGATTTCTATTGTACTATTATAGTGTAGTGAGGATTACTTGTGTTCTGTTCTGTGTATTGTATTGTATTGACCCCCATCTCTTTGACCCCCATTGCATGCTCAGCCTACCTGGAAAGAGGTCTCTCTCTGAACTTCCTTTCCCTGAGGTTTTCTATTTTTTTTCCTTACAAAAGTTTATTTAGGGAGTTTTTCTGTGTCTTCTAAGAGAGTCAAGGCTGGGGGGCTGTCAAGAGGCAGGGCCTGTTAAAGCCCATTGCTGCACTTGATTTTGGGCTCTACAAAAATAAATTGTATTGTGTATTCGGCAAAGCACAATACCACTGGTGCATAGGTCATTTTAAAAGTAGTAGTTCAGTTGTGTGTTAGCAATCAACACATAAGGCTTGTGCAATGGCACACACTTACAAATTATAAAACTGCATAAAAATTCATTTGCCAGCAAAGTCATGACTGCTGATCATGTGGGAGAAGTCGAACTCCTTCTGCGTATTAAGAGATACTGGAGATACTTCAAGTAGATTACCATTCATCTTGCATAGACAATTTCCAATAGTTTTAGCATTTGTTATAACTGCAAATAAATCTCAGGGCTTGAGTTTTGACTGTGTTGACATACACTTGTGGACCGATAGTGAACGAAGCAAGCTATTGAGGGAGTGTCAGGCCACCATAGGTATGGGGCACACCCCCCTAGTAGTTAAATAAATGCAGTAATACAGAATTTACAATACAAATTCACTTTTGTCTGTACAAAGTCCACTGTATGTTAAACTTGGAAAAAGTGATCCTTAGATAGATAGATAGATAGATAGATAGATAGATAGATAGATAGATAGATAGATAGATAGATAGATAGATAGATAGATAGATAGATAGATAGATAGATACTTTATTAATCTCAATGGGAAATTCACATTCTTCAGCAGCAGCATACTGATACAATAAATAATATTAAAGAATGATAATAATGCAGGTGAAAAACAGACAATAACTATGTATAATGTAAAATGTTAACGTTTACCCCCCCGGGTGGAATTGAAGAGTCGCATAGTTTGGGGGAGGAACGATCTCCTCAATCTGTCAGTGGAGCAGGACGGTGACAGCAGTCTGTCGCTGAAGCTGCTCTTCTGTCTGGAGATGATACTATTAAGTGGATGCAGTGGATTCTCCATAATTGATAGGAGCCTGCTGAGCGCCCTTCGCTCTGCCACAGATGTTAAACTGTCCAGCTCCTTGCCAATAATAGAGCTTGCCTTCCTCACCAGTTTGTCCAGGCGTGAGGCATCTTTCCTCTTAATGCTGCCTCCCCAGCACACCACTGCGTAGAAGAGGGCGCTCGCTACAACCGTCTGATAGAACATCTGCAGCATCTTATTGCAGATGTTGAAGGATGCCAGCCTTCTAAGGTAGTATAACCGGCTCTGTCCTTTCTTGCACAGCGCATCAGTATTGGCAGTCCAGTCTCATTTATCATCCAGCTGCACTCCCAGATATTTATAGGTCTGCACCATCTGCACACAGTCACCTCTGATGATCACTGGGTCTATGAGGGGCCTGGGCCTCCTAAAATCCACCACCAGCTCTTTGGTTTTGCTGGTGTTCAGGTGTAGGTGGTTTGAGTCGCACCATTTAACAAAGTCATTGATTAGGTCCCTATACTCCTCCTCCAGCCCATTCCTGATGCAGCCCACGATAGCAGTGTCATCAGCGAACTTTTGCACATGGCAGGACTCCGAGTTGTATTGGAAGCAGCTGCCAGTTTGGTCACTTCAGATGCTGCTGCACCAGCCAGTCCCTCAATGGAAAGCTGAATAAAGGAGCAGAAGTGAGACCATGGGAGCTGGGGAGTTAGGAATGGTCCGACAGAGACACAAGACCCAAGGTTTCTTAAATTTTTTTCCCCGCCATAAGAGTTTTTTTTTTTGGGAGTTTTTCCCATGTCTTCTTAGAGAGTCAAGGCTGGGGGTGCTGTCAAAAGGCAGGGCCTGTTAAAGTCCATTGCTGCACTTCTTGTGTGATTTAGGGCTATGCAAAAATAAATTGTATTGTTTTGTATTGTGTATTTGGCAAAGCACAATAAAGTTTAAGGACACTAGAGTATAGCTCATTTTAAAAAAGAGCTCACAGGCGACTGGCTGCCTAAAGTGCATTCCTGCCTAGAGAAGCACAAAGAGAAGATGGAACGTTAAATAAAAGACTGACAGATGCATTCCACTTATTGGCTGGCACTAGAAATTTGAGCGAGCTAACTGCCTTCATGTAAAAATGCTTTCATGTCTGCCTCACCCCCTTTTTGTTGCTTCCAGCATTTGTCAGAAGACAGACGGCATTTTGACAGAGAGTAAGAGTTTTGTTGGAGGGTTGAGGATGTTTTTGAATGGACACTAAACACAGGGTACAATATATGCTCAAAAGTTTGCGGACACCTATAATAAGCTTGTTGGACAACCCATTCCAAAACCATGTACATTATTATGGATTTGCCAAACCCCATACCAAAACTTTGTGGTTATAACAACCTCCACTCTTCTGAGAAGTCTTTCCTCAAGATTTTTAAAGTGTGACAATGGTAATTTGTGCCCATTCAGCCAAAAGATCATTTGTGAGATCAGGTACTGACATTGGATGTGAAGATCTGGCTCACAATTGGTATTCCAATTCATCTCAAAAATGTTCAGTAAGGTTTGGGTCAGTGCTCCATACAGGCTACTTTGTGCACAGGGGTATAGTCAAGCTGGAATAGACAAGGGCCTTCCCCAAACTGAATTGTTTGTAATGTCCATGTATGCTGTAGTATTGACAGTATCTTTCCCTGGAACCAAGGACCCTTGAAAAACAGCCCTAGACCATTAGCCTTACTCCACCAGACTTTGTAACAGGGCTCTGAAGGTAACATGCTCCTGGCATCTTCCAAACTCTGATTCGTCCATCAAAAAAAAAATAAATATGTGAATTTGCCCTTGGGGATTAATAAAGTATCTATCTATCTATCTGCCAGATAGTGAAGTTCAATTGATCACTCCAGAGAACTCCAGATTTCCATTGCTCCAGAGTCCAGTCTCAGTCCAGCTGACACTTGCATTGTGCATAGTGATCTTAGGCTTGTGTGTAGCTGCTCAGCCATGGACTCCCATTTCATGAGGCTTCTGACACACAGTTCTTGTGCAGATGTTGCTTCCACAGGCAGTTTGGAACTCTGTTGTGAGTGATGCAACAGATGATAAGCCATTCTTACATCCTTCAGCACTCGGCATCCCTGCTCTGTGAGTCTGCATGTTCTACTTCATGGTTAAACTGTTGTCACTTTTCAATGTCTCCACTTAACAATAACCGCACTTACAGTTGACTCTGGCAGAAATTTCACATCCTGACTTGCAGCAGAAGTGGCATCCAATGACAGTGCCATTATTTAAAGTCACAGAGCTCTTCAGGACGTCCCATTCTACTGCCAGTGTTTGTCAATAGAGGTTTCATGGCTGTGTGCTTGAGGTTATGCACCTCTTAATCAAACACCTGAACTCAATAATTTGGAGGGGTGTCAATATATTTTTGAAAAAATTCTTAACACTAATCCACCAAGTGATCCTAAGAGAGACAATTAACTTGTAATTTGTCAGGCCTTACAGATAAAGACAAGTGACATGTTGTAACGGCCGACCCCTTACACAGCCGGCAGCTACACCTCCAAGACATTGTGGCCTGGATAAATTACTGAGGTGAATCTAAATATCAAGCCGTACCTCTAACAAATACAATTTTGTTTTTCCCCCAACAATCGACGGATTAAACATAGGCACACAAAAGCAAATATGTAAAATTAAATTATTAATTATATTAAATGAAATAAAAATACAAATTCCATACGAACAACACAAATAACTATGTATGTCCACCACCAAACTAATAAAGTGACAACACCACATATACAATAGCAAAACCCTCCCTTGTCCCAGTAACATAACAACACAAAACACGACTACAAATAAATGGATACAGAAACGCTGATGATTGAGAATTAGAGTCCGGGTATAAAAACTGTCCTAAATACGGATGACTGTACGAGAGAAATGATTTGTTTGAATTTCCCGGCAAATGGAGCAACCTCACCATGAATCCTCAGCGCGTGGTGGATGATGATCCGACCCCGGGGTCTCTGGTGATGAGGGATGGAAGACAGTCCGGCGGAATGAAAACAAACTATTGCAAAAGCGTGATGTGGAAAACCGCAAGTAAGTTGGTTTGTGGTAGTGAAAAATGGTCTCCTTTGTTCTCCTCTCTCCTCCTCGTTTCCACCTGATTGCTTAAATAGTCCTGTGCTGGATGTAATTGATTGATAGTTAACAGGTGTTTTCTAATTTGGGGCTGCGGTTTCTTTCCATCATCCGTCTCCCTTTACGGGGACGACATTCACTGACACACACACATAAACAGCAAACGGGACGATGGAAACAAGACGCACTCAGACTAACACTGACAACACTATTACTACTATGTAGCCCCGCTACAATGTACCTTATATAAAGTAAGGCCTGCTTGTTTTCACACAGTGTGACCGGACTGCTGTAACACTCAACTGAAAACCACAAAGAGTTGGGTGGGAGCCCAGTCATTGTGACTATGACAAGCTCTTTGGGCATCGGAAATGCGCTATATAAAAAGAATGCATTATTATGACTATGATATTAAATCTGCTAATTGATGTCAGTGGAAGCTACCATAAAAGTGTAATTTGTAATGCAGATTAGGTAAAAGTAGATAGATAGATAGATAGATAGATAGATAGATAGATAGATAGATAGATAGATAGATAGATAGATAGATAGATAGATAGATAGATAGATAGATAGATAGATATGAAAGGCACTATAGATAGATAGATAGATAGATAGATAGATAGATAGATAGATAGATAGATACTTTATTAATCCCAATGGGAAATTCACATTCTCCAGCAGCAGCATAATGATACAATAAATAATATTAAATTAAAGAATGATAATAATGCAGGTGAAAAACAGACAATAACTTTGTATAATGTTAAATGTTAACGTTTACACCCCCGGGTGGAATTGAAGAGTCGCATAGTTTGGGGGAGGAACGACCTCCTCAATCTGTCAGTGGAGCAGGACGGTGACAGCAGTCTGTCGCTGAAGCTGCTCTTCTGTCTGGAGATGATCCTGTTTAGTGGATGCAGTGGATTCTCCATAATTGATAGGAGCCTGCTGAGCGCCCTTCGCTCTGCCACAGATGTTAAACTGTCCAGCTCCATGCCAACAATAGAGCCTGCCTTCCTCACCAGTTTGTCCAGACGTGAGGCATCTTTCCTCTTAATGCTGCCTCCCCAGCACACCACCGCGTAGAAGAGGGCGCTCGCCACAACTGTCTGATAGAACATCTGCAGCATCTTTGAATAGATGTATTACTTAAAATAAATATATTTATGTTGTTAAATTGTAAAAGAGTTTAACTATTCCTGCTTGTGGTGAACATTAGACGTATGCTAATTGCTCTGAAGAGTATGTCAGCCCATCTCTTTGCCAGCACCAGGTCTCAGCTTGCCACTGCATTTTTGGTCAACACTCCTTGTTAGCAAAGAAGATTAAAGCAAACACTAAACACCCCAACACTCTTTAGCCATAACCCAATTGCACTTAATTTACTTTTACCATTAAAGTGTTCCTGCAGATAACGGGAATCTAAAAAAAATGAAATGGCTGCATCTTTCTAGAGCTGACGCACAGCTTTGCTAGAATTTAACTGAAGTCCGGGAGGCCCAAATGGAAAGCCAAACACAGAAAGGGGCTCTAAAGATGGAGAGTCTGTTATGCACTTTAGTTGCGTTTTAACTGAGACGAAAGAGAAAGCGGTCACTGTTGTGACAAATTTGTTTTACTTGGATATGGAAATAAAACCAGGTGAGCTTGGCAGCATGCTGGCTTTAGTGGGCATCTTTTCTAGATGACAGCACATGAAGAGCAAAACAGTTGAATCCAAGCCGAGATGGCCCCTTTGTGGAATCTGCAGGCTGTACTCCATGTTCATGCTGGTTTAGCCCCACATGTGTCAAATCTGAGTACAAGTGCCAGTTACAAACACTTTGTCTCGGAAAGTTTTATATGTCAGCGTTTACTAACATTTAAACTCTTTTGTTTAGTTGATGTAATTTTTTTATACATTATAATTTTTAAATTGACTAAAGCATTAACAATCTAAGGTTGAGTTAAAGTCCGCAGCCATTCACCTCGTGTCTGCTTTTGTTTTATCACATCCTGAAGACATGTAGGTTAATTAGCAACAAACAATTGGCACAGTGGTGTGCGAGTGTGCATGAATATACTCCAAGATCAACTGGCACACCGTTCAGGGTTGTTCCTGCCTTGAGCCCAAACGTGCCACGATAATCTCCACACCGCTAAAATCATGAAGTTGATTATACAAGATCTTTAAATGACAGAAGAATATAAGTGAATTTTTGCCGCACTTCGGAATTGAAACTGCACTGGAAAGTTGTCATGGAGTTGTGTAGTTTGTCATCCTGTGCAATTCCTATTCATTTAATTTGATATCCTCAGGTGACGAGATCTGCAGGTGCAGTCATCAAATTTGACATCCTTTCTGAATAGGAGTCTTGTAATGTGACGCCAGCTTTAGATGTTTGCCACAAGGAGAGAAAGAATATTTTAGCTGTTGTTCTCTGATGGTATCCGATAGATCTGGTAAAATCAGCAAGTTAGGTCCTATAAGAGAACAGGCCCAGTTACTTTATTATCTGAGACCAAAGACAGTTCTTCACCGCAATGTCAGCCTGAACAGCCCACCCCCTTAATTCCATGCAGCTGGTAATGCATGGTACTCCTGCTGCAGCAGAGTCGTCACTCTTTCTGCCATTAAATTCTTTTTAAGACGTTAAGTGATTTTATGAATTATCAACTGTAATTTAGGAATTTGAACCCAGAGGCGTAGCTAAGGTTTTCAGCGCCCGGGGACAACTGAAGATTTCGCGCCCCTCCTGTTTGCCAAAATGCAATGGGGAACATCAATTCGGCGCCCCCTGGATGCTGTGCCCGGGGACAGATGTCCCCCCCCTTGCCCCCACCTAGCTACGCCACTGTTTGAACCTCCAGTCTGGCAAAATTATGTGTTATTTTTTTTTACACATCACTCTTAAAAATACAGTTCTTTAATGGTATTTTGAGGTTCTTTACTGGGTTGCGTCATTCCTTGTTGAACCATTGCTTGCTAAAGCACCATTTCATTTTAGAAAAACTTTTTGCATGTAAACTTGGTTCATTTTGCTTTGAAAAACGTCCTAATATGTCGGTAAAAAAAAACCAAAAACAATCTTTAATGTATTGTAGGCTACCTACCAGGACATTAACAAATTAAGAAAACCTGAACTTAGGCTGTGTTACTGTTTGCAGTGACAGTCCTTTTAAAATCAGGACCCGTTTATATTACACAAACCTGTTACCATCTATTTATGGTTATTTATTTTATGGAGCCTGTTACAGATCTAAATACATAAAGGGTTCTTTCTGCAACCTTCATGTCAATGGGTCTTTTGCGAAACAAAAGTGGTACCCCTATGGCATCTCTCTGAAGAACCACCCTGGTACCTTCATTTTTAAGAGTGCATATATAAAGGATTAGCAAAATCATGCAAACTTCTCACGTGACGCTCATTTTTCTTCAAAACTTTTCATTTATATAATTTTTTTCGCCTTCATTAGGAGAATACAACCAATTTAACACACATATGTCAAACCTTACATACATCCGCTCTGCTAAGAAGAGTAGTAGTTCACTTGTGTGTTAGCAGTCAACAAATAAAGCTTGTGTAATGGCACACACTTCATCCATCCATCCATCCATTGTCTCCCGCTTGTCCGAGGTCGGGTCGCGGGGGCAGCAGCTTGAGCAGAGATGCCCAGACTTCCCTCTCCCCGGCCACTTCTTCTAGCTCTTCCGGGAGAATCCCAAGGCGTTCCCAGGCCAGTCGAGAGACATAGTCCCTCCAACGTGTCCTGGGTCTTCCCCGGGGCCTCCTCCCGGTTGGACGTGCCCGGAACACCTCACCAGGGAGGCGTCCAGGAGGCATCCTGATCAGATGCTCGAGCCACCTCATCTGACTCCTCTCGATGCGGAGGAGCAGCGGCTCTACTCTGAGCCCCTCCTGGATGACTGAGCTTCTCACCCTATCTTTAAGGGAAAGCCCAGACACCCTGCGGAGGAAACTCATTTCAGCCGCTTGTATTCGCGATCTCGTTCTTTCGGTCACTACCCATAGTTCATGACCATAGGTGAGGGTAGGAACATAGATCGACTGGTAAATTGAGAGCTTCGCCTTACGGCTCAGTTCCTTTTTCACCACGACAGAATGATGCAGCGCCCGCATTACTGCGGATGCCGCACCGATCTGCCTGTCGATCTCACGCTCCATTCTTCCCTCACTCGTGAACAAGACCCCGAGATACTTGAACTCCTCCACTTGGGGCAGGATCTCGCTACCAACCCTGAGAGGGCACTCCACCCTTTTCTGGCTGAGGACCATGGTCTCGGATTTGGAGGTGCTGATTCTCATCCCAGCCGCTTCACACTCGGCTGCAAACCGATCCAGAGAGAGCTGAAGATCACGGCCTGATGAAGCAAACAGGACAACATCATCTGCAAAAAGCAGTGACCCAATTCTGAGCCCACCAAACCGGACCCCCTCAACGCCCTGGCTGCGCCTAGAAATTCTGTCCATAAAAGTTATGAACAGAATCGGTGACAAAGGGCAGCCCTGGCGGAGTCCAACTCTCACTGGAAACGGGTTCGACTTACTGCCGGCAATGCGGACCAAGCTCTGGCACCGATCGTACAGGGACCGAACAGCCCTTATCAGGGGGGCCGGTACCCCATACTCTCGGAGTACCCCCCACAGGATTCCCCGAGGGACACGGTCGAATGACTTTTCTAAGTCCACAAAACACATGTAGACTGGTTGGGCAAACTCCCATGCACCCTCCAGGACCCTGCTAAGGGTATAGAGCTGGTCCACTGTTCCGCGACCAGGACGAAAACCACACTGTTCCTCCTGAATCCGAGGCTCGACTATCCGATAAACATAAACATTAATTTTCCGGCAAAATAATGACTACTGATCATGCAGGAGAAGTCCAACTTCTTCCGCATATTAAGCTAGATTCTGACAATACTTCAGCAAGTAGATTACCATTCAGCTTGCATAGACGACAATTTCCAATAGTTTTAGCATTTGTTATAACTGTAAATAAATCTCAGGACCAGAGTTTTGACTGTGTTGACATACACTTGTGGACTGATAGTGAACAAAGCAAGCTAATGAGGGAGTGTCAGGCCACCATAGTTGGCCAGGGGACACCCCCCCCCCCAGTAGTTAAATAAATGTAGTAATACAGAATTTACAGTACAAATTCACTTTTGTCTATACAAAGTCCACTGTATGTTAAACTTGGAAAAAGTGATCCTTATGAATGAACATCTGCCAGTTTTGGTCACTTTAGATGCTGCTGCACCGGCCAGTCCCTCAACGGAAAGATGAATAAAGAAGGAGAAGTGAGACCATGGGAGCTGGGGAGTGAGGAATGGTCTGACAGAGACACAAGACCTGAATGAGTGACACCTTAAATCAGAAAAATGAAATGAGAATGCCTAACTCGTGGTGTAAGGTTTATAAGCACTTGGGGGTAATGGTGGCAGCTTTGGACTAAAGGATGAACAGAGAACATATTCCCAAAACTCTGGAAAAGACCTACTAGGTCAACCCCCTGTCATACTACAGCAGTTTTCAGTCACAGACTTCATTTAGTTCAACAGGGGCGGTCCTGGCGCTCCTATGACCCTGAGTTGTGTAGTTTGACATCCCCAGTGTCGGAGACTTGCCCTGACAAAGTTGAACTGGTTTGATTTACTGCTAATATTCAGGTGTCAGATAACACAGGACGCCTTCCGAGGTCTTGTAGTGTCCGTGTCTCAGTACATCTGAGCTATTTTGGTAGGACGTGAAAGAGTAATGGCATATTAGGCAGGTGGTCAAAATGTATTGTCTTATCAGCGTTGGTCCAATACCTTAAAAGTCACAGTTACTGAGAAGGTTAAACATTCTCTCTGTGACTCATATAGACTTCCTCCAGGTTCATCATAAATATGTACATTGCACAATAAATTGTGACTCTGAATTGGCCTGTGAGTCAGAAGAAAGATGAATTTTGGGGATTGGCCGTTAATGTTTTAGTGACCAGGGGTAACCCCCTTGTTATACGACTCATTATTCACATTACTACTTTACATGTTTAAGAATCAATCCATCCATTTCTCATAACTGCCATACTGTATCTCACTCAGGGTCATGGAGAAGCCAGAGCCTATCCCAGGAAGCACAGGGCACAAGACAGGAGCAATCACTAGATATGGTGCAAGGCCATCATAGGGTGAACACACAGACAGCATGTGCCAGTTTAGTATTGCCAATCCACCTAACCTGCATGTCTTTGGGCTATCTCTTCACGAGAGTGGCGGTGTGCTGCATGTTAGTCAGACAGCCACGCCTGACTATCACTGTACTCTGTACGTGTGAGAACACCAGCACAACTCACCTTAGCTCCATACCAGTTTCTTACTCATTTTGCAGGTATTTGTACATTGACACACCTTGTTATAAAAGTAGGGGGGGGTTGATTTAGCGTCTGGAAGAGCCTTTTTTTCTCACAACACTCAACATGACCACATATTTACTAAAATCAGCATTAATTTGAATTTCTTCCAAGTTACATGCAAGCCAAGTCAGCAGCTGTTGCCTGAAGCTTCAGTGCCAAAATGCGGATCTAGAGCCCTCCAGTGGTCAACTGCTGACAGTGCAGTGCTGCCACAGAGTAAACCTACGACTGGCATTGCATTTTAACTTAGGAACAAACTTCTTACTTAGCAATCACTGTCACCATTTTTTATCTTTAATGCATTTTTGCAGATATATCAGAATAGCAGGTTACACAAATAATATTCACACTGAAAATAGTCAAATGATAAGTGATTAAATTCATGTTAGATGGAAAAGCGACACAGTGGTTAATATTGCTGCTCCACATCTCTAGATTAGTGGATTCAAGTTCTAGCTCAGTTGCGAATTTTTATGGAATTTTCAAAATCTCTGTGTTCCCAGTGGCATGGTTAAGGGGAAACTTTCAGGGATTTTGTCCATCCAGCCCCTCATCTTTGAGAGAACCTCTGACACCTCGTCTCATGATCCCCGGCATCCAGCCCCTGATTCTTGAGAGCCCAGCTACCCAAACCAAACCCTCTGCCACTTCTGTGCTGTCTGACAAGCAAGAGTGGTGTTTAGGGTTGGCAAGTGGGGCGACCACCTAAGGGGGGCCCCGCTTTTGAAGTCTGCGTGTCCCGTTTGAGCGGATTTGTCAAGTTATATTGTCCAGTATATATATATATATTTGAGATGCTTCTAAGAGGAACCCTTTTAAAATCCCTTTTCAAGGTCAAATTCTGTACATGTACATCTTTGAAAACATTCCGTAGTCCACCTTCATCGCCCGAAAAGGGGTTGCCAGTATAATCCCTTCCTAAAATAGGTCTAGCCCATTAATCACTGGGTTGGCTTCTCTTTTGACTTTAGAACAACTGATGGCTTGTCGCTTATGATTTATTCGTGTCCGGAGGGCCTCCCATCATTTCTTAGTTGAGTCTTTGGTTCAGTTTGCTACAGTAAGCAACAGTGCGGGAAGTGTTTGGTAGTGGAACGCACAGCAACGTTTTATTAATGGTTTAGCCATATTGCTGTTGATGCCATGAGTGGAAGAGATCGTGGCGCACTTTTTTAATAGATTATATTGTTAGATTTTGATAAAGTCTGCATGTTATCTTGCAAAAATTTAGCTGAATACTGTAATGAGAAAATCCGGTGTATGTTAACATTATTTGTATTAATTTCGCGCACAAATTTATACAGTCCACACATACCAGTAACAGTGTTTAACGTAACCGGCCCCGTGTGGGGTTGTTCAGTCCTAGACCTCGCACACCCCTAAGGCCGCCTCTGCTGACGAGTAATGACAACTTGCATAAAACTCCATGGAGAACTACCGCTCTTTGGCTGCTCAAAACTCCATGGGAGACCCCCCAAATGCAGCTTTTAAAGGAGTGGGGAGGGGGGGGGGTTAAGCCTCTAATCTTAATACATAATTCGCCTGCCTCCTCACTCACTCACTCACTCACGTCCGTCCGAAGCCGAATGTGCAGTCGCCTTCTGCGACGCTACCCGAAACACTTTACGAGACTGAAATCCAACCCCAACATCGCAGCAGGTGGCGGATTTAGCCTACGCATTATACAACTGCCTTCAACAGGTTCATTCATGCCTTAAACATTTCAAAGTTCGTCTCACTTCCAACTTATACAAATGCCTCCAAAGAGAAAATTTGCTTCATCCGACGAACGTCCATCCGAAACCGAATGCGCAGTCGCCTTCTGCGCATCCAACCCCAACATCACAGCAGGCAGCGGATTTAGCCTACGCATTATACAACGGTCTTCAACAGGTACATTCATGACTTAAACATTTCAAAGTTCGTCTCACTTCCAACTTATACAAATGCCTCCAAAGAGAAAATTTGCTTCATCCGACGAACGTCCATCCGAAGCCGAATGCGCAGTCGCCTTCTGCGCATCCAACCCCAACATCACAGCAGGCGGCGGATTTAGCCTACACATTATACAACGGTCTTCAACAGGTACATTCATGACTTAAACATTTCAAAGTTCGTCTCACTTCCAACTTATACAAATGCCTCTAAAGAGAAAATTTGCTTCATCGCAGCAGGCAGCGGATTTAGCCTACGCATTTCGGGATTATTATTCTGAAATCCCAAATCCTTCCGCCCAGTCGTAGGATATTAGCCCCGATCACAGCCAACCCTCACACTCAAAATAATACGTAAGATTTTATTATTATTAAGTACTTTCAGCGGGCGAGTGATGTGAAGATGCAAGTTAAAGATGGGCCACATCAAGGGAAATTACTATCAAACAGTGAGAGTGTCTTCACAAAAAGTGTAGTCTACAGAGAGATTTTACAACTTTAGTTTCATACGGACAGGCCTCCAGTATACAAACAAAAAACGTTGTCATAGATAGCATGTACTTTTTAAGTGTACAGTATTTTTTGCCGTGATAAAGTCATACATATCCCAAACCTCTTAGTTAATTATCATTACTTACATCACTTTCTTATTTATTTCTTACTTATCATTTGTTCTTCATACACTGCTGACACAAACTCGTGCCCGTTTCATCTTACGTTGTCTAAACGGGCTTTTTGTCTAGTAAGTTATAAAGCAGGCAACACCTCTGCCTGTGCCTGTGTAACTTTTCCACCAATACAAAAATGGACATGTAGGTGAAGTTAATTTACAAATTTAAAACTGGTGAATTATGAGTGTGATGTGAGAAGACCTTCTGCCCAGTGCTGCCAGGACACCAACTAACCTTGAAAAGGATAACCAGGTTAGAAAATGAATGACTAGGTGATTAATGCAAACTAAGATAAACTCATCTAACCATTTTCTTCTTCCTCTTCATCTTTTCCCACTTCTATGTGGGGTCAAAGGACTTGATCAACCTTCTCCAAGCAGCTCGGCCATGCACCCCCTCCCCAGTCAGATCTGTACAAGTCCCTATCACTTCCCTCTACTTCCTATACTTTCTTAAATATCTCTGCCACTTCTGTTGTAATTCCGATTGTCTACCATCTTATTATTTTCTGCGCCCACTTTATTCAGGAAAAGGTCACAGAACTATCCCATCAGTATCAGGTGTAGCCCAAGAACCAACCCTGGAATTCCAGTCTATCAGAAGGCACATTTATTCACTGTAGGCCTTTTAGGAGATGCCCAGTGTGTACACCTTTGTTATGTAGCTAGATAATCCTAAAGAAAAGCTCCAAAAACAAAGACTGGACATTCCAACTCCATACAGAAAGCACCACAACTATTGCATGATTCCAGTGAGAAGACACAATTACTTCCTGTACCACCAATTTTTAATGATCCATCATCAGTATAAGTGTTTAAGCAACAGCGTGTTTCTGCAAGATGAATGTGTTACAGATTCAAAACATTTCCTTTCCTTAAGTGCAATATGAAATCTTTCTGGCTGAAACACACAACAAAACTGCACATCACTGCAAGGGGCTTTGGTCTGCACTCTACCGAAAGCACCACTTCAAGGTCCTCACAGTTTTGGTCCATTGCTGCCTCACAGCTGTCAGGCTCAGTGTGATTCCTGGCATGGGTGCCCACTGTGTGAAGTCTGGTTACTCTCATTGCTCCAGACTCTAAAGTGACCTGATGGAAGTAAGAGTTTGTCCTGCAGTGAACTGCTACTATCTTGGACAGGTTCCTGCTGGATATTCTGCAGTGAAGAAAGTAAAATGACATATCATTCTCAGACCCACTTAATCTCATTGAGGACTGCAGGGGGACAGGGACCGTCCTAGTAGCATGGCTGGAAAAAGCTCAGAACTGGGGCTTCAGCCCACTGAATGGCTGACTCAGGCAAACCCAAACTCACGAGACAACCTGGGACTGAAAATTCACTTAAAGACATGCAGGTTAAGGATGTGGAAGGAAAAACTGGAGCACCTGAAGGAAACTTCAACAGACAATGGAAGTGTGTGCAAACTCAACATGGACAACGAGTGGGTATTACTGCTGTGTGAGGCAGCAGTGCTCTCCACTACGTCTGCTGTAGCCAAAAGTTTGAAGTGAGCCACAGTGATTTGTGAGACGTACTTTTTTATTTAAAATGGATATTTGAGGCCATAATAAATACAGTTGAAGCCATGCAAACCATCTGACAGGAGAAACATCACTGCCCTGTAAGCAACCTGGCAGGACGATGGGAAGAGACAAGTGCAGACAACTCAGGCCAGCTATTAAAAGAGAGCAGGTGTACCCCGTGGTCTAACAGTCAGTTTATGGTCAAGAGTGACTGTGTGCCGTTTCCATTTACCTTATGCCAGCAACAAAAGATTGTAGTTCATGGTTGGCAAGTGCATGAAATTGTTTTGGAAACAAAGGCAACAAGAAAAGTACAAAGCTACTGAACTGAACATTAGAACTCCCCTACTTACAAATGGATGGAAGACAATCACTTGTGCCCGTACCCAGGAACCGTGCCCCCCACACTCTCTGGAAGTGGCCAGAGCCGACTGTGGGAACCCCACAACTGCACACTTTTGCTAGGAGCTCTCTTTCCAAAATTGTATTATTGTGAGGGTCCAGCAGAACTGTATGCTTTCTTTTTTCTTTCTTTATTTTAGAATCCTCTCTTGTACCACTTCTTGGTAATAAAAATATAATATTTTATTAATTATTTTTATTATATAAACATTTTTAGTTTAGTTAAAGCTGCTGTCTCTAATGAACATATTCACAGGGAGTGTGTACGCCCTACTAAATGCACCTGCATTATTCAGACTTTAAAGGTTTCAAACTTTAAAGGAAATCTTATTGCCAAAGAAACTGGACCTTTGTTATTTTACTGGCATTATTTCATACCCTGGGCACATATTTCAAAAGCTAGTTGATTTTGCATATGTCACAGACAAATGTTTCCTGATGATATTCTTTATTTATACATGTCTAATTAAGTTCATTGAATCCAGATGAGTACTATGGAGGCCGTATGCTATAGTGGCATCATCATGTGCAAGACATGGACCAACCTTGGACAGCATAGCAGTCAGCTCACACAGGGCTAACTAGGGATCAGCAGTTAACTCAACGTCCAGATCTTCAAGATCTGAAAGAAATACCAAAGTACTTGAATGGGATAAAAAAAAAATTAAACAACACGCCTGCACAAAGGGAGACCATGCAGACTTAACACACATAAAGACCAAGCTAGGACCTGAATGAACCCAGTCTCCTGAAGCTGTGCCTCTGGACCACTTTTGTATATCTGTAATTGCACATTGAAATTTTAATCTTGTAATTGAAAAAAGCTAGAAACATCAGGCTCAATTGTATAAACAACAACAAGAATTTATTTTTTGTAGACTCCTGGTGCTTTGTGTTTTGCTATTTGGAGAGCCCAAAATCACATAAGAAATTCCTCAATGGGCTTTAGCTGGCATTGTTTTTTTGATAACCCCCCCCACACACACACCCTCCCCCCCCCCAACGGCAGAGTGGTGGCTCTGAGGCTAGGGATCTGTGCTGGCAATCAGAATGTTGCTGGTTCGAATCCCGTAAAACGCCAAAAGTGACTCTACTACGTTGAGCAAGACCCTTAACCTGAAATTGCTTCGTCCTGGGTATGACGTTAATCTGCATCCTGCCCTGCATGTAGGCCCTACAACCTGCGGGGAAAAACATGGGGGTTGGTGGCAGAATTGGCACTCCAGCCACCATAAAAAACCTCACAGTGTTCCACACCATCTGAACTAGTGTGGTGCTGAGGTGTCACCCGTTGCATGGCTGCACTCGGGTCCTAACCTGGGGTCCTGAGTTGGTTTGTCATGTGGTGGATGCGGCAATGTGCTGTATCAGTACCTGCTCCTAACCTCCTCCTCCTCCCCAACCCCAGCCTTGACTCCTAAGTACATACGCTGCTGTGTTTTCATCCTTCCATGCATCGAGATTCTATAACCATGTGTAGGGTCACGTGTAGAAGAAGCCTATGTCATCAGTATCTGGCATATCAAGAACAAGTCCTGGATGGGACACACTTCTATACACACCTTGGTTTAGAAATGATCTAATCTCTACATTTTTGGGACATGGAAACGTTCATATGCAAATGTGCAGTGCTCTTTTTCTTTCTAGTCAAAACTAAATTAGCGCATAATACAACTTACATTACGCAGCTGCGCGCATTCTCCTTAGTGCTAAGGTTGCTATCCATGACCTTCTTATAACAGGGCAACTCGCAGAGATCCTCTCTGATTTTAGAATCACCTGAATGCTGTCCCACCAGTCTGACGACTTCCTAGTAAAGAAGCAGAACAGTTTTGTGAAAAGAGGGAGCAGCAAAGCACAGTGCACAGGACACCTTATTCCTTGCTTTATAGACTGGTGAGGTTTAAGAGGGTTTTCGTGTAAGAAGCACATGCTGGGCTGGTCTCTTTGCCATTTTGCACCATACACCGTCTTACTAATCTGTCAGCTCCTCCTAAGCACAGTTCACAAAGCAATCATCACAAAACATTTTGTAACCCGCTACAAAATACAATCTGAAGCAACAAAATAATCAAATCCTTAACACAGTAGAGTGAAACGGATTGTTGGGAGAACACGCAAAGGAAGTGAATGCTTGTATGAGTACTTGTGATGTGTACTGAATAGTGCCGCGTGGTATACCAGTACTAAAAAAGTACATTTTTAAAATGGTACTATACAAGCGTTATGCTAAATTCAGTGTTGGCACCTTGTCTTTGCTCATAACCCATCCTCACTCCACCTGCTTCTTGAAACAATATTTATAAATGAGCATGTTCACAACTCCGAGGGGGAAACTCAAGCACGCCATGTTATAATACGTATCTATCGAAACACTCAAAACCCATCGGGAGATGGATAGATTTAGAAATTATAAGCCTCGGGAAGACATTGGTGGAAACAGGGGATAGTGTGGCAGTCAAGTTACCTCTGAGACTAGGCAAGCAGGACACATGCCATCTCAAAGCCGGGTTGTGGGGGCCAGGCTGGTTGGAGTTATCCATTATTTGCTCCAGTATTATTTTGGTACCAGTACTAAGGCATGAAAGCTGGTATCCATACTGAAGTCAACATTTTAGTATCAATCCAACACGTGCACCAATTCAGTTTGACTATACTGACTGAGCATAGCACAGTTACTGCTGGTATCTGTCTGATACACCTTGCTGACTTAATAGTAATTATAAAACTATATAAAATTACATTCTTTATTGCTTTATATTGAGGTCGCCAACTCCAGTCTTGGAGGACACCGTGGCTGTAGGTTTTCATTATGGCCCTTTTTTTTTTTTAATGAGTGCCCTGTTGGGCGGCACGGTGGCGCAGTTAGCAGACCCAGGTTCGCTTCCCGGGTCCTCCCTGCATGGAGTTTGCATGTTCTCCCCGTGTCTGTGTGGGTTTCCTCCGGGCACTCCGGTTTCCTCCCACAGTCCAAAGACATGCAGGTTAGGTGGATTGGCGATTCTAAGTTGGCCCTAGTGTGTGCTTGGTGTGTTTTTGTGTGTCCTGCGGTGGGTTGGCACCCAGCCCGAGATTGGTTCCTGCCTTGTGCCCTGTGTTGGCTGGGATTGGCTCCAACAGACCCCCGTGACCCTGTGTTCGGATTCAGCAGGTTGGAAAATGGATGGGTGGATGGAGTGCCCTGTTTGTGCTGCTAATTAACTTCTTGTGAATTCATTTTAATTGATTTGTTTTTTAAGATTTGCTCCTCTGAATGTCTTCCTCGTTCCTCTGCATTGCTTCATTTCTTCCCTTAAATGGCACCCAAAAAGAAATGAAATGTGAAGTGAGGGATCCAAGAGAAGACCAACTAAGTCAGGGCCTCAAATTCCAACCAGCTGCTTAATGAGGTGCCAATTCTTGTTGTTCATTAAACCCGTTCTTTAATTCTGTGGCTTGTTGCTGCTCTCGTGGTGCATTAGCAGACATTTACAAAACTGTTGATTTTCTCTTTTCTAAGAGCACCGTTAAAATGTTGTGTGGAAATGAGCAGATCGACATTTCTGAGACCTTCACCTTTCTTTCTTTATTTTCAGATATTGTGTGATGGACACCAGGTGTTTTGGCTCATTTTTTCCTTAATTAGCAGCCAAACAATAATGAGATACCAAACAAACAATTAAGGCTCCTGTGTCTTCAAGAGCAAGTCCATTAAAATTAGTTTAAAAGAAGTTAATTAGCAGAAAAAATAGGTCACTTGTTAAGAAAAGGGTTAGAATGAAAACCTGTAGCCATGGTGGTCCCCCAGGACCGGTGTTGGCAACTCCTGCTTTATATGGACCTTTTTTTAGTAATTTGTATCTGCCTTGTCATTCTATCTGGTCATGCATTGTCAATTTATTTTTCTGTACCAATGCAACGAACAACACGTACTTTTCATTGTATTAGCAAGAATCATACCAGTGCCGAAGAAGTCATCAGTGACATGCTTGAATGACTACCAAACAGTTGCACTCACGCCAATCATCATGAAGTGCTTCGAAAGGTTAGTCATGTCACACAAAGACTAATCTCCCTGCCTCCCTTGACCCTCTTCAGTTTGCATACCGCTCAAACAGGTCAACTGATGATGCCATATGCTCTGCCCTTCACCTCTCCCTGACACATCTGGATAAAAAAGACACATATGTCAGGATGCTATTCATAGACTTTAGCTCTGCCTTCAACACAATCATCCCTCCAAAGCTGGTTGTAAAACTGAGCAGGTTGGGCCTGAACACCACCCTCTGCAATTGGATCCTGGACTTCTTGACAGAGAGGCCCCAGTCAGTTCGGATGGGCTACAACACTTCCAGCATCATCACACTGAGCACTGGAGCACCACAGGGCTGCGTGCTTAGTCCACTGCTCTTCATCCTGCTGACTCACGACTGTACAGCCATGCACAACACCAACCACATCATCAAGTTTGCAGATGATATGACGATGCTGGGACTGATAAGCAGGGATGATGAAACAGCATACAGAGATGAGGTGGAACGGCTATCTGCTTGGTGTGAAGACAACAATCTATCTCTCAATGTCGACATGACAAAAGAGATAATCGTGGACTTTAGAAAATCACGTCCTGCCCACATCCCACTCAGCATCAATGGTCTAGATGTGAAGAGTGTTAGGAGTACCAAGTTCCTCGGTGTGCACATAACTGAGGAACTTACGTGGACACATAACACCTCATCACTAAACAAGAAAGCCCAGCAGAGACTACACTTCCCGAGGTGGTTGAAGCGAGCAAGTCTTCCCCCTTCCATCCTCACCATGTTCTACAGAGGCACCATTGAGAGTGTTCTGACCAGCTGCATCACTGTCTGGTATGGCAACTGCAACATATCCGACCGCAAGCGCCTGCAAAGGATAGTGAAGACAGCAGAGAACATTACTGGGGTGCCTCTCCCTTCACTACAGGACATATTTTACAAACATAGTGTCCACAAGGCCTGCAGCATTGTACAGGACCCCTTACACCCCTCACATTGACTTTTCACACTTCTGCCATCCAAGAGAAGACACTGCAGCATCAGAGCCAGATCTGCCAGGCTGCAGGAGAGTTTTTACCCCCAAGCTGTTAGACTCCTTAACACCAGGCTGTCCCCTGGGATCTTCCACACGGCCTCAACCACCGCTAAAAACAGAACTTTTATATATGCGAGCCACTGACCTGTAAAGACGAGTGTGCAGGTAGAGAAGAACTGAAAATCTCATACTGACCTTTAAGGATTTTGACACTCTTGATATCGTTCTGCTGTAAAACATTCTGACTTGTCATTGTTTACACGTCTTAAACAACTATTATCATACACTGATCATTTCTGTATTATCTATATCTATTATTTATTTATTATATTACATATCTATTGACTATATTTATGCATCTAGATTGCAAATACCATACATTGTATCAATGTTCATATTGCTAACTACACGTCAATATTGCTGCTACTTCTTTGTCTTGTCTTTGCACAATGTCTTGTCTTGTTTGTGTTTTAATTTAAATTTAAATTATAATTCTATTTTTAATTTACTATTTGCACGTCATGTTGTTACACTGTGGACCCTGAGCTTCGCAATTTCGTCTATCTGTTGTCACACACGTGCGCATGGGAGGCAGCTAAAGGGCTTGAGTAAGGGCAGTTCCGAGTCATACCAGGATGTGGCAGAGTGCACTGACTCTTTTTCTCCCTTTCCTGCAGACCATTCACAGGAGATTCCACCTGGCCCTCTTGACGTCACTTCCGGGACCGAGCCCATGGAAGGAGTCCTTGCCGGCTCCAGCCCCTGTGATGTCACGTCCGGGCTTGAACCTATGGCTGAAGACCTTCATGAGCCCGGCCCCTTTGATGTCACTTCCTGTCTACCCCTTTAAAAGCCCTCACCTTTTCCCTGTTCCCTCAGTTCTGTTTTGGACTCGGTTTTGTGCACATCAGTGCTTTATCTAATTTACGACTTTGCAGCCAGGAAACCAATTATACGGGTGGCTGCCCCAAACCTTTCTGTGACTCTGAGTCAAGTTTGTGACACTGTATACTTGTATATGGTTGAGATGACAATAAAGTTCACTTTGACTTTGAAGAATAAATGAAGCTGAACTAAATGAGAGCCTAAACACTATGATCCTGTCTGACAGTAAAAGTGAAATCAATACTGAAGAAAAAACATTATCTCATACTGTATATTGTACAGTATTCAGTCTTTATATTTTTCTGTTTTTCTTTTTATGCAGCACAAAGCTCCAGACAGTGGTTAGGTGTTGCATGTTGGTCAGAGATTACATAAAGTAAAAAATCACTGAGACAACTGTGGGCCAAATAAACCACAGTGGATGAGCAGTTTAGTCCCATTACAAATGGATATATATTTACAGTATTATTCACTACTTTACCCCCAGAACACCTAAGGGGACGTTCCGCCTGCTAGGGACCAGAGAGGATGCCTCCTAAACATCTGATAAGCAACTGGAGAGCTGAGCAAGTCGTGGCTCACCCCACCTTGTCCCCACATGTGGCAGTTGGGTGTTTGACTCCATTGAATATCTGCTGTCTAGTTTCTTTCTGTCCTCCTGATCATTTGACTTTACCTCTTTCTTTTTACATACTGTATAATATTATTGCATAATCTTGTTTATGTTTTATATTACTTCCTTTTATTTCATTTTGTAACGCACAGAAAGTTCTGTATTCTTGGTGCACCAAAAATAAAGATTTAACAGGAACTGAGATCCTACAGCTTTAGGGTCTTCACAGTTTGTTTCACAAACTGTATATTATTTTTATTATTATAATTAATGTCTGCTGCATGGGCAGAGTTTAAGGATGGGGTAAGGTTCCTCCAATCGATGCACTAGGTTACTAAAATAAGTGTTTTTTTCTATTTTTTGTTATATAACATTTTCTATAAAGTACTTTTCTGTTTTATATGCCAGACATCCACTTCTGTCGGCAAACAGATCTTCGAGCAGCTATTTAAATGAGTACACGCGTGTCTATGTTGCTGCGTGTGACCTAAACGCTGTCTTTCACACCCCAGTGACAAAATATTTGATATGCAGTAATGTCTCTTTGAGGAAGTCAATTAAAAAAATTAGTGCTCCACTTTCCATCAATCCATCCATTTTCTAAACCCACTTATCTAAAGCAAGGATGCTGGGAAGCTGGAGCCTAACCCAGCAAGCATTGGGCTCATGGCAGAAGAAATCCCTGGACTGGACGAACACACAAACACATACATTAAGGATCGATTTAGCATCACCATTTCTTTCAAAACAGTTAACCCAATCCCAGAACTGAATATTATACTGTAAATATATTAACTCCAAAAACCTTAAAATAAAATCTCAATCAGCCATATGACATTTTCAAGTTTACTCCGCTGATAGGAACTGTAATTGAACTTACAGGAATTAAGTTATTCACAATGTCTAGTCACATAGTGCATTTGATCCATTTAACTGACATTGATGAACTGACTGAGAAGATCATTCCTCCCCCAAACTATGCGACTCTTCAATTCCACCAGAGGGGGTAAACGTTGAACATTTATTCAAGTTATTGTCTGTTTTTTACCTGCATTTTTTATTACTCTTTAATTTAATATTTTTTGCTGCTGGAGTACGTGAATTTCCCCCTGGGATTAATAAAGTATCTATCTATCTATCTATCTATGAACTAGCAAAACCAAGTATTTTAGGTAAACAAAGAATTTAAATAGCTTTTCTGGATTATACATACTGTACATTTGACAATTTATCTGAATTGTGTGTTATACACCAAGCCATCCAGAGAGCTTAGATCTACCGGCCAGCTGTCTCTTGTGGTCTCTCGTACTAAGTGCAAAACTAAGGGGGACAGGCCTTTTGCAGCTACTGCACCTCGTCTGTGGAATTCTCTACCTTACTGCATTAACGCTTTCAGGGCGGATGTCGACTGTTGTCAAAAGGAGGGGTTGACAGTGGTAACCCATTGTAAATGGTGACAAAACCCATCACTATGTTTTAATTGGACTCTTTGTTAGAAGGAAAGTTAGATTCATTGGTTTGACCGAGATTTGTTGTGTGAATAGTAAATACCGGCAAAAATGGCATTGACATCTGGCAAGAGATAGAAGTGAATGTGTAAAGCAATATACTCCATAAACAACATTTTGTATGTTATCACTGAATTAGATTCTGATTTTGATACGAGTGATTGAAAATGAATGTGAGGTACCAGCATCAGCTAATCGATACCCGGCTGATCAGGTTCATGTAGCTGACACACCTAAGACAACATTCGCCTGGGAGGACCACCACTTACAATAATAAGAGGTACAAACCAGATTACAATGTACTACGAAACATGACCACTCTGCCGCCCCCGCCACACGAAGACCGGCTGGCAGCCAGCCTACCATGCATTCCTGCCTAACTGGCAGGCACAGCATGAAGCAACAGACGTTTGATAGATAGATAGATAGAATTCTTTATTGTCATTATGCATACACATAACTAAATTTTTGTTGATAGGACTCAGTTTCAAGGCAGAATACTTAAAATACACAATAAACTATAAATAATAAAATAAACATAAGTATAAAAGACAGCAGCAATAAAACATCAGCAAGTCCAGACTTTTCCTGAGGTAATACGCCTGCAGAGACCAGTGATCTGTGTGCGTGGGTCTGCAGGGGAGGATTACGAGGGAAAGTGCGTGTGCATGTCTACAGGGGGGCAGGTTAGGGGTAGATTATTACAATTACATCAGCCCAGGTAAGCAGAGAGCTGAGGAGACTTCGTGCCAGCAAAGCAGCGGGTCCAGATGGAGTATCGCCACGACTGCTGAAGGCCTGTGCATTGGAGCTGGGGAGTCCTCTACAGCGCATCTTCAACCTGAGCCTGGAACAGGGGAGAGTCCCGAGGCTTTGGAAAGCATCTTGCATCACCCCAGTCCCAAAGGTATCACATCCTAGCGAGCTGAATGACTTCCGGCCTGTCGCTCTGACGTCACATTCGATGACGACCATACAGTGGCTGTTGCTTCACCACCTGAGGCCACAGGTCCGCCGCACCCTTGACCCTCTGCAGTTCGCATACCAGGAGAAGGTGGGAGCGGAGGATGCCATCATCTATATGCTACACCGATCCCTCTCCCACTTAGACAGAGGCAGTGGTGCTGTAAGAATTATGTTTCGGGACTTCTCTAGCGCATTCAACACCATCCAACCTCTGCTTCTTAGGGACAAGCTGACAGAGATGGGAGTAGATTCATACCTGGTAGCATGGATCGTGGACTATCTTAAAGACAGACCTCAGTATGTGCATCTCGGGACCTGCAGGTCTGACATTGTGGTCAGCAACACAGGAGTGCCACAGGGGACTGTACTTTCTCCAGTCCTGTTCAGCCTATATACATCGGACTTCCAATACAACTCGGAGCCACGTGCAAAAGTTCGCTGATGACACTGCTATCGTGGGCTGCATCAGGAGTGGGCAAAAGGAGGAGTACAGGAAACTAATCAAGGACTTTGTTAAATGGTGCGACTCAAACCACCTACAATTGAACACCAGCAAAACCAAAGAGCTGGTGGTGGATTTTAGGAGGCCCAGGCCACTCCTGGACCCCGTGATCATCAGAGGTGACTGTGTGCAGTGGGTGCAGACCTATAAATACCTGGGAGTGCAGCTGGATGATAAATTAGACTGGACTGCCAATACTGATGCTCTGTGCAAGAGAGAACAGAGCCGACTATACTTCCTTACAAGGCAGGCGTCCTTCAACATCTGCAATAAGATGCTGCAGATGTTCTACCAAACGGTTGTGGCAAGCGCCCTCTTCTACGCGGTGGTGTGCTGGGGAGGAAGCATAAGGAAGAGGGACGCCTCATGCATGGACAAACTGGTGAGGAATGCAGGCTCTATTGTAGGCATGGAACTGGACAGTTTGACATCCGTGGCAGAGCGACGGGCGCTGAGCAGACTCCTGTCAATCATGGAGAATCCATTGCATCCACTGAACGGTATCATCTACAGACAGAGGAGCAGCTTCAGCGACAGACTGCAGTCACTGTCCTGCTCCACTGACAGACTGAGAAGATCGTTCATCCATCACACTATGCGACTCTTCAGTTCCACCAGGGGGGGTAAACATTAACATTATACAAAGTTATTGACTGTCTGTATACCTGCATTGTTATTACTCTTTAATTTAATATTGTTTTTTGTATCAGTATGCTGCTGCTGGAGTATGTGAATTTCCCCTTGGGATTAATAAAGTATCTATATATCTAGATGTAAATATATGTGTGTGTATCAGCAGGGGCAGATGGACTTCACAGCTCTGGGGAAAAAGCTGTCTGTCAGTCTGCTGGTACGTGTTTTTATGTTTCTGTACTGCTTTCCTGAAGGCAGTGGTACAAACCGTCCATTTCCCAGATGGGTGAGATCCGCAGCTATACATTTGGCCCTCTTCTGCACCCTTCCAGCATATACAGAGTCCAGGTCTAGGAGAGAACTTACCACAATCCCCTGTGCTGTTCTCACCACCCGTGCCAAGTCCTTCCTGTCCTGTGCTGTGCAGCTGCCGTACCACACTGTCATACTGTGACAGAGAATGCTTTCTATAGCGGATCTGTAGAAGTTTGTTGGCAGCCGAGAGGAGAATCCAGCATGTCTCATCTTCCTAAGGAAGAAGAGTCTTTGTTGGGCCTTCTTTACCAGGTGAGATGTGTTCAAAGACCAGGTCAGATCCGATGTGATGTGAATACCCAAGAACTTGATATTGTCTACACACATTACAGCCTCCTCACGTATGAATATAGGAGCATGTTCTGTTCTTCTGGACCTCCTATAGTCCACAATGACCTCTTTGGTCTTGCTGGTGCTCAAGATGGGGTTGTTGGCTGAGCACCATAGTGCTAGGTGTTGTATCTCCTCTCTGTAGTGAGTGTCATGATTGTCTGATATGAGACCCACCACGGTCATATCATCCGCAAACTTCACAACCATATTTGTTACATGGATGGCAGAGCAATCGTGCGTAAATAACGTGAAGAGTGCTGGGCTGAGTACACAACCCTGTGGCGTGCCTGTGTTCAAAACCAGTGTGGCTGATGTACGATCTCCAATTCTTACCACCTGAGGCCTGTTGGTGAGGAAGTCCCTGATCTTGAGACAACGATGTGGACAGACCCAGATTATGAAGCTTTTATACCAGCTTGTCCGGGATTACGTTGTTAAACGCTGAACTAAAATCGCCGAATAGCATCCTAACATAAGTGTTAGGGCACTGCAGATGATGAAGTGCTATTGAGACGGCATCCTCTGTCGATCTGTTCCTCCTGTAGGCGAACTGATGGTTGTCAAATTAAGCAGGGATGGCATCCTTGATATGCTTTAGGATTCGTTCAAAGCACTTCATTATTACTGGGGTCAGTGCCACAGGGCGGTAATCATTAAGGCAGGTGACCGCTGATTTTTTAGGCACTGGCACAATAGTCGGAGGATTTGAAGCAGACCGGGACCATTGCAAGTTGTAGAGAAAGGTTGAAAATGTCCAGAAAGATTCCTGCCAATTGATCAGCACATATTTTCAGTGTCTTACCCGACACCCTGTCTGGTCCTGCAGCTCTGTTGGTGTTGATCCTCCTCAGGGTGGACCTCACTTGGTGTAGTCGCAGGACTAGAGGCTGATGCTGCTCCTCCAGCCAAGGGAGATGTACATTCTCCCTGCTGCTAGATGCATCAAAGCATGCAAAGAAACTGTTCAAGGTGTCAGGGAGACTAGGGTCATAGCTGACCTGCTGATCCATTATGGTCTTTAAGCCTCTCCACATGTTCCGTGGGTCGTTGTTATCAAAATACTCCTTGATACGCTGTTTGTATCTGTATTTTGCCAGGTTTATTCCTTTTTTTAGTTCTTTTTTGGGCTTTGCTATATGCCAGCCTGTCGCTTGACCTATATGCAGCATCCTGGCCTTTAAGCCACGACCTCACCATACTGTCCAGCCACAGTTTCCGGTTTGGAAACACCCTAAAGGTCTTCGTGGGCAGGACAGCATCAGTACAGAACCGCACATAGGATAGGACAGATGATGTATATCCCTCTAGATCTGAGCCCTCTTTGAACACTCCCCAGTCAGTATGCTCAAAACAGTCCTGTAATACTGAAGATGCCTCCTCAGTCCATACCTGTACTGTTCTGGTAGTCGGTTTCATCTTGTAGATCATGGGAGTACAGGCTGGGATCAGCTCCACTGCGATGTGGTCTGACATGCCCAGATGAGGGGCTGCTACAGCCTTTGGGATGTTGCAATAAACTTGATCCAGAATGCTATTGTCTCTAGTTGGAAAGTTTATAAATCCTCGAAATTTGGGAAGCACTCCTTTTAATTCTACATGCTTAAAGTCACCAGCCACAATCACAGCTGCGTCTGGATTGGCATTCATGTGTCTGCTAATCAGGCAGTACAGCTCTTCCAGTGCTAATTTAGGGATATAAACAGGATGGAGGAGAACTCTCTTACCGTCTTGACTGGTCTGCATGTCACTGCCAGATATTCCAAGTCGGGGGAGCAGTATGTTTCAATAATGTTTGTAGCTGTACACCAGGATTAATTAAAGTACAGCGCCAGCCCTCCACCTTTACATTTAGCGGAAGCTGCAGTCCTCTAGCTCCACCACGGCGTCTGGGATGTTGTTATCCAGCCAGGTCTCGGTAATAATTGCCGCACAGCTGTCCACCACCCTACGTGAGGTGATCCTCAGCTGAATCTCGTCCATCTTATTGGCAAGAGACCTGGCGTTAGTGAGGAAGAGACTGGGAAGAGCCGGTCTGTACGGGTTAGCGTGTAGTTTAGCACGTAGCACGCTGATTTCTGTGTGAAACCGTTGCTTTGTGTGCTTTTCAGAAAACTGTGTTTCTGGGAAAAAATATTCAGCCCTCAAAGAGTTAAGGAGTCACCTTCAATTGAAGTGTTTAAAACGCGACTGAAGACGCATTTCTATTCTCTAGCTTTCTGTGACCTTCAGTGGTACTCGTGGTTCCTTCCTTAGTCATTTGTTTTGTTACAGTTTACTGCTGGTTTGTATTGTGTTTTAGTGTATTTTATTCTGTTTATATTTATTGTATATTTTATTCTGATGCACTTTGGCAACAGCATTGATGATGTTGTTTTAAATGTGCTCTATAAATAAATTGACATGGACATTAAAGATGAGTTGATTGAACTTTAAATTTCACTTTAACAGAAATTAGTTTATAACATATGAAATAAAGTTTAGATAGATAGATAGATACTTTATTAATCCCAATGGGAAATTCACATTCTTCAGCAGCAGCATACTGATACAATAAATAATATTAAATTAACGAATGATAATAATGCAGGTGAAAAACAGACAATAACTTTGCATAATGTTAAATGTTAACGTTTACCCCCCCGGGTGGAATTAAAGAGTCTTATGTGACTAATTTGCCCCAAAGCTAAGAAAACTAAAAAATGCTATGTAGCTGGTTGCCGTATTTTTTTAAGCTTCATTAGCCTCATTTTTTTTAGTGTACGCCATCTATACATTTTCAAACTGTTTAAAATATACGTGTAAGAACGGGTTTAATTTGCCACAAATCCATATGCAGATAAAAAGTTTTGTCATTTCAATATTGTTAACGTAACTTGTGTACTTTTTTTATAATTTCAAAGTTTTAAATGCGTTATTATAAGCGGCATTTACAGTTACAAATAGTAACTTTATAGTACAGACAACATATTATGTGACATGGAATGTGATGTAATTATGTAGCAGTACATAAAAAAATGGGGTCTTGTTCAAAAAGCGGGCGCCACTTAGACTGGCCCACCCCTACTACAAACTTACGGTTCGTGGGGGTAAGGCCAGGTGCAGCAGGGTCCCTAATCTTAAAATTTAGATGAGGTGCCTAATCTTAAAGTTAACCCTGGTGTATACTTTTGCTTTTTGGCGGCCGGTTTTTGAGCAAGAGCCAAAAAATGCAGTTACTGTACTGTGTGTGTAATTATATATTATTATATACACATATATATACAATACTGTGCAAAAGTTTTAGGCAGGTGTGAAAAAATGCTGTAAACAAAGAATGCTTTCAAAAATGGAAGTGTTAATCATTTATTTTCATCAATCAACAAAATGCAGTGAATGAACAAAAGAGAAATCTAAATCAAATCAATATTTGGTGTGACCACCCTTTGCCTTCAAAACAGCATCAATTCTTCTAGGTACACTTGCACACAGTTTTTGAAGGAACTCGGCTGGTAGGTTGTTCCAAACATCTTGGAGAACTAACCACAGATCTTCTGTGGATGTAGGCTTCCTCACATCCTTCTGTCTCTTCATGTAATCCCAGACACACTCGATGATGTTGAGATCAGGGCTCTGTGGGGGCCATACCATCACTTCCAGGACTTCTTGTTCTTCTTTACGCTGAAGATAGTTCTTAATGACTTTGGCTGTATGTTTGGGGTCGTTGTCCTGCTGCAGAATAAATTTGGGGCCAATCATACGCCTCCCTGATGGTATTGCATGATGGATAAGTATCTGCCTGTATTTCTCAGCATTGAGAACACCATTAATCCTGACCAAATCTCCAACTCCATTTGCAGAAATGCAGCCCCAAATGTTCAAGAAACCTCCACCATGCTTCACTGTTGCCTGCAGACACTCATTATTGTACCGTTCTCCAGCCCTTCGACGAACAAACTGCCTTCTGCTACAGCCAAATATTTCAAATTTTGACTCACCAGTCCAGAGCACCTGCTGCCATTTTTCTGCACCCCAGTTCCTATGTTTTTGTGCATACTTGAGTCGCTTGGCCTTGTTTCCACATTGGAGGTATGGCTTTTTGGCTGCAACTCTTCCACAAAGACCACTTCTGGCCAGACTTCTCCGGACAGTAGATGGGTGTACCTGGGTCCCACTGGTTTCTGCCAGTTCTGAGCTGATGGCACTACTGCTGGACATCTTCCGATTTCGAAGGGTAATAAGCTTGATGTGTCTTTCATCTGCTGCACTAAGTTTCCTTGGCCGACCACTGCGTCTACGATCCTCAACGTTGCCCGTTTCTTTGTGCTTCTTCAAAAGAGCTTGAACAGCACATCTTGAAACCCCAGTCTGCTTTGAAATCTTTGTCTGGGAGAGACCTTGCTGATGCAGTAGAACTACCTTGTGTCTTGTTGCTGTGCTCAATCTTGCCATGACATGAAACTGTCTTCCACAACCTCACCTTGGTAGCAGAGTTTGGCTGTTCCTCACCCAGTTTGAAGCCTCCTACACAGCTGTTTCTGTTTCAGTTAGTGACTGTGTTTCAACCTACGTGTGACATTGATGATCATTAGCACCTGTTTGGTAGAATTGGTTGATCAGACACCTGACTATAAACCTACAAAATCCCTGACTTTGTGCAAGTGTACCTATAAGAATTGATGCTGGTTTGAAGGCAAAAGATAGGAACACCAAATATTGATTTGATTTAGATTTTTCTTTTGTTCGCTCACTTTGCATTTTGTAAATTGATAACAACAAACAATCATTATTTATATTTCTGAAAGCATTCTTTGTTTACAGCATTTTTCACACCTGCCTAAAACTTTGCACAGTACTGTGTATTATATATATATATATATATATATATATATATATATATATATATATATATATATATATATATATATAACGGCTTGTTCGCCGCTCCCCCTACTCGCTTAAATGTTAAATTGCGCCCATATACCGGGCTGGGCTGGCAGGGCTGACTTTTTCTTGCATGTAATTTCTGCACCTTTGCTCTGATTTGGCAGTGAAAAATTCTGTTAATGTTACAGCTTGTGGTCATTGTGTTCTTCTACAAATCTTAATTTCCTTTTTGAAACATTTTCTTAATTAGCTTTTCTTCGCCATAGTGCATCAGGAAGCAGCGTACGAGCGTCTCCGTAAAGCTAAGCAAATAAACAGCGCGGCAATCAGCCAGTGAGTAACTGAGTAACGTGAGCGACTGGGCGGGCTTAAATAAGTAAACCCAATTGGTTGACTTTTATTATAATATTCAAATTTATTCACCAATGGGCTATCAGAATGCCATCAATAGAGCCAGGGATATCTTAAAAATCCCGCCCCCACTCCTGTTACGGAACTGCCTACAATGTCTAAGCAGTCCTGACGTTCATCGAAGCCGCTGTGGAAGGCTAAGCAATATTTTCAGTTGCGTCATCTTTTACTGTACTATATGTCTTCCGTTACTGACGAATCAGTCCATAGTGAGAGTCTCGTTTATGAGAGGCAGGTGTGTCAATAAGACATCTTTTCGGGACGCGCAAACGGAAAAACGTACGATTTAAAAATTGCCAAAAACTCGCGTTGATTGGAAGATCACAGGCAGTAACAACGTTAAGTTCAACTAAACGCATTTTAATCATTCTCAACGATTTGGAATTTGTCCTATTTATTTTTCCTAAAGTATTAGGGGATTGAGTTTCGGGGGCACTTGGAGGGAGTAACCTCAGGTGTGGCTAGCGGTGCATCAGGTTAGCGCCGCCGCCTCGGGCCGGCCTAACGGACAAAGTCAGGAGAGCCAAGTGCTCGCGGAGAGGGGTTAAGGTGAGCGGATCGACGTCGGAGGGTCTCGGGTGTCGGTCACGTTCGTACGGAGGCAGGAAGAAGCGGGGGCTAATTCAGTATGGTACATTTTAATTCTGTATAAGGCGACGAGAGACTTTCATATCTGAGTCAGGCACGAAAAGGCAGGCAGTGGGAGTGATGCCATTTGAGTGGACTCGGGCTGCAGCATCGAATCTCTGAAGACCACAAATGGAAATATAAATGAAATGATCAGCCATAATGAGAGGTATTTCAGTTCCAGAGTGAGTATTTGTCAACTGTAGGGTTGATTGGGGAGTTGGGGACTGATTCAAAAAAAGAAGAAACATTTTCGTTTCTACCAATTTTACTACACTTAGTTTGAGTGAGCCGCTTTAGTTTCAGTTTAGCTTTCGTGTGGTCGTTTTAGTTAGTTTTAATTAACGGTAATACCCTTGCATGGTTTACACAGCCATAGCTACAAGAATCAAAGCAAAATGTGCTTTCCTGAAGTATTAGTTAAAGAGAGGCGCACTTATACCAAGGGAAAAAAAGGCTGAGTTAACTTGATTTTCATCTTTTACATCACACGTGTCAAAGTCAAAGCCTCGACAGCAGCCATGTTCTTCATTGTCATCCAGTTTTTTTGTATTAATGTTAAATGAAATACTTTTAAGATTCAGAAATCGTAATTGTTTACTGCAGCCACCTGGCAGATGACTAGAAAACTTGAGCCCATTTGTACTTGTGTGTTCATCACACAGCATCTGTTTCAATAAAACATGACTTTTTTTTTTTTTAAAGTACAGATATGAAAGATAGATAGATAGATAGATAGATAGATAGATAGATAGATAGATAGATAGATAGATAGATAGATAGATAGATAGATATTTGTGAATTTCCCATTGGGATTAATAAAGTATGGATCTGCTGTAGTGCACAGAACGTGTTTGTTGAAGTTTTTGGAAAGGTCTAGTGTGGAAGAGTAGGCTTATGATCAAGTGATCGAATTAAATAAACATTTCATTAACAGTGTGAAATGGCTTCTGATTGTGAAAGTGGTTAGAACAAATATGGCGGCCAACTGTTAGCCAAATGATGAGATAATAATAATAAATTACATTTATATAGCGCTTTTCTCAGCACTCAAAGCGCTACCCACACAGGGAGGAATCAGGAAGTGAACCCACAATCTTCCACAGTCTCCTTACTGCAAAGCAGCAGCACTACCGAGATGTCAAGTGAGTTGTTTGTTTAGGAAAAGAAAGGGTTCTGAATGTTAAAAGTCACGATAATTCAAATTATTGGAGACATAACAGGCACCACCATTAGCAGCAGTCACTGGTTACTAATTAAGAAAGCGGCTGGAAGGAAACCTGCGGTCCTACAGGATTCGAGTTTGACACTTTGAAGCTGAAACATCAATAAGGAGGTATGGGGTTATGAGATGTTTGGGACAAAGACACATTTTTTCTTGCTTTACCCGGTGCTCCACAGTTTAAAATGACAAAATCAAGCAACTCAGTGCTGATTAAATTGCACTTTGCAAACTTTAATTTAAGGGTCTCGATGCATGCTCAATAATCCAGGTAAGGAATTTCTAGAAAGTTGATTCAGTTCATCTGGACATAATTATTTTCCAGGGAGATTACGTTTCATCACTCATCCAAGTGACGTCCTCAGTCTCAGTTGACTACAGGTTTCGCCAACCTTATCAACAGTACCTTTGCATAACGACCGAAACTAGCACCATTGACTAACGATGGGCCGTGTGATCAATGATATGCAAATTGTCCATTGATCAATGGCCATGAGTACCATTCACGGAGAGTTGGGGAATGGCTGCAATCACAGCATTGTAAGATGGTGAAAGATGTACCCTTTTCACATAAATTTAATGTAAGGGGATTTGCATACGTTTCAGTCACACCATGTAGAAATTACGACACATTTTCTACACGGTCCCCCCCCCCTCATTTCAGTCCACCAAACAGGAGTTTATCAAAACAGTAAAAAGGCACTCAACTGGAAATTTCTGAAGCATCAGAACGACTCAAATCAGAGCATCTAAGGATGTTTTATTAATAGCTAGATTAGCTTCTCATTCACAGATTAATTGAAAGAAAAATCCAAAACCACTTCCGAGGAACAGACTCCTCCCTGACTAAACCGTAAATAGAGGAAGTGACACCATACCACATGAAAGAGTCCTGAGGGCACAAGCGCTTGACAGGAAATACAAAGTCAAGTATCTGATGGCTGGGAGAAGTAACCAAGATGAGGCTTAGCCCACTTTGTTAAAAGCTGGTAGGAAGTGTGACCCTGTGGCTAATGCCTTTAAGCTGTAAGCCGTCTTGTTCCTGTCTCAACCACTGACATCCCACCAGAGCCCGTGGGTCCCTCTTAACCTTTCAGTGCACCAAAGAATTTTTTTTCTTTTTTTTTTTAATGTCACTTGGGTTTGTGGCAAGCATGTGTCTGTTCCAGCAATGCAGGTCACAATCATCTGTGGTTGGGGCACAAGTGCATGTCACATAGAAGTCACACTTGCCCATAGGAAACCAAATGAGGAATGTTAATGGGCCTGAGTTGTATATCATGTGAAGGACATGCAGAATGCCACACCAGCAACAAATAAGTTGAAAACTGAAGCCAAGTTCTAGGAACTGCAAGGAAGCCATGCTGTTTATTTATTTATTTATTTCTGCCCCATAATCTCCTGAGCTATGGGACATGTAAGCTCTTTTGAGGAGTATTAACTACAGAAAGGTGCTATATGCATAATGTTGTTCAGTGCTTTCTAGGTTGTGAAGGTTTTCTTTGAAACATTAAAAATAAGAAGTTTAAGTTTGTTATTTGTACAGAGACCAATAAAATTCATAAGTACATATATGAAGCCAGATGGATCGTATATACAGTAATCCCTCACTTATCGCGGGAGATAGGTTCCAAGGCCGACCGCGATAACTGAATTTCCGTGAAGTAGTGACACTATATTTATTTAATTATTTAACATGTATTTTGACGTTTTTAAACCCTCCCTGTATTGTTTACAACCCACCATTTACTCTATTAATAACAGGGACAACTGCTAAGCAATATGAAATCGGTAGATAAGTTTACACTTACTGTATAGCAAAGTACACGTAGCAGCTTGTAGGCGGTCATGACGTCGTCGACCTTGTTGCAAAGATTCCTAAAGCAGATTCCATCCAGACTACTGCCTTATCACGTCCACTTGCAACTCGTTTTGCGCCCTGGTTAAAGGACACTGCGGCCGTAGATCTTATATGCTTTTCCTCCTTTTTAAATAAAAAGAATCGATGTCCTGCAGCGGTGTAGCTGTTCCCTTCCTTCAACATATCCAAAACTTTTACCTTTTCTGCAATCATTTGCATCTTCTGTTGGTGCTTGGACACGGCCCCTGAAGCAGTAGCACGTTAATGATGAATGAGAGATGAGACTTCCTGGTTAATGCAACACTCCGTCGCTGAGCCAATCAGCAGCACACAGGAACTTAACTGCGTGCTCTGATTGGGTAGCTTCTCAGCCATCCGCCAATAGCATCTCTTGTATGAAATCAACTGGGTAAACCAACTGAGGAAGCAAGTAAAAAGACCCATTGTCCGCAGAAACCCGCGAAGCAGCGAAAAATCCACGTTATGTATTTAGATATGCTTACATATAAAATCCGCAAAGTCGTGAATCCGCGAAAAGTGAACCGCGAAGTAGCGAGGGATTACTGTATATCTCTCTATTATAAAAAAAAAATCCTGCAGAGAAACAGTAGGCCGTCGAGATGTGATATTCAAAATAAGACACTTAAAAGACCCATGAGACGAAAGATTGGCCACGGAGCGTCTCGCGGGGACCTTAAACATGAGACTTTGTGCCAAGAGATTGACCCAGGACCGTCTCGCAATGACATAGAACATGAGATTCTTGCTAGATACGCCCTACTTACAACCAAATAACAGCACGGGCAGCAACACACTCAGTCGTGTTAAGGCTTTGAGCACACAGAGATCCAGGGCTCTCAGCACATATAAAGCGTATCAGGACAACACGTTATAAATGAAACGTAGACAATGTGGCATCCGGCTGGGGTTCCTACCCGGACAGGCTGCCCAGGAGGGCTCATGCCTCCTCCAGAACATGAGGGGGCGTCCGCCCTGGTTGCTTTGTGGGACCACGGGTACAGAGCATGGAAGCTCAACCCTGTAGGGGCCCGTGGTCACCGCCAGGGGGCGGCCCGATGCCTTGGGAGCCCTGGACCTCAGCACTTCCACCACACCCGGAAGTGCTGGGGGGGAAGAGGATTGTGGACACCCGGAGGACTTCCGGATGTACCGTCAGAGCTTCCGCCACACTGGGGTGTGGCTACGGAGCCCCTTAGGATACACCTGGAGCCCTTCCGGGGTGAATAAAAGGGGCCGCCTCCCTCCAGTCGGGGGCAAGAGTCGGGTGGAAGAGGACGAAGCTTGGTTGAGAGGAGTGGAGGCAGACCAGAGACTGTGAAAGGCATTGTGTTGTGGCCAGGACTTAAAGGGGTGATTGGTGCTGAGGCACTGGGTCTGTACACTGTAATTATGTATAATAAACGTGTGTGTGGTGATAACAACATGTCTACCTGTCTGTGTCCGGGCTGTTCCCCACAACGACTACGCAAAGAAGAAAGCAGCGCGGAGAAAAGAGACTCAAAAGTGTTAGAGTGACAAAAAAAGAAAAGGAATAACCTAGGTGCAAATTCACAAAATAAGGAAAGTAATTATCAGCCCAAAACAAGTGGAACTGAAAAAAAAAAAACACGTCCAATCCGGACATTGGCGCTATACACATGCAGAGCAGGTTAGAGATTATGAAAGCAGTGGAATTCGAGAGGCTCAAAAAAAAAAAAAAAAGGCACGATACACATGTGGAGAAAGTTAAAGAATATGAAAGTAGGAAAATTAGAAAGTATAAAAAAAAAAAAAAAAGAGTAAAGATCGCAGTAGCGCAAACAAACGGAAATTAATACTCAAAAAAGGGAAAATAATCAGCATGGACCAGGTGTCATTGAAAAAAAAAAGCAACGTCAAAAATAAAAGACAGAGTAGAAAACAAAGTAAAACGTCATAAAGAAGTTAAAAAATAAAAGAGGGCCAAACACATGCAGAGCAGGTTAGAGATCATGAAAACTGGAATTCAAAAGACAAAAAAACGTAGCCGCGAAACACATGCAGAGCAAGATACAGAATATGAAAGCAGAAAAAAACGACAGTGTCAAAAAATGAAAGTAAAACATCACATTAGCGCAAAGAAAAAGAAATGATTACTCTGAGAAATAACGAAAAGGCGAATGGAGATCAAATATATATGGACACAGGTGATATGTCAGAAGTATGTAAATATTGTAAGGATTTGAAGTTTAAGTCAGAGAATCTCAAAAACGGAGTTTATGTCACATGCATTTATTGGTTACTTTGCAAAAACAAAATGATTAACTACTGATGATGAAGATCGCTTTGTATGTGCTGAAATTCCAAACAGAGAAACCAATCCTGAATTAAACACACGTCTCACTGATCTCATTTAAAAGATTCGGCACATTGGGACTCGAAAGATTCCAAATGTTGTTTTTACAGAAGTTCAGAAATAAAAGAGAAACTAATGAAATAGCAACAACTCAAAGAAAAAAAATTTAAAAGTGTGTATCCGGAAAACCAAACACGGGGGTTGAAAAGCGAAGCCCCCTAGTATATTATATACAGGTGCTGGTCATAAAATTAGAATATCATGACAAAGTTGATTTATTTCAGTAATTCCATTCAAAAAGTGAAACTTGTATACAGTAATCCCTCCTCCATCGCGGGGGTTGCGTTCCAGAACCACCCACGAACGGTGAAAATCCGCGAAGTAGAAACCATATGTTTATATGGTTATTTTTATATTGTCATGCTTGGGTCACAGATTTGCACAGAAACACAGGAGGTTGTAGAGAGACAGGAACGTTATTCAAACACTGCAAACAAACATTTGTCTCTTTTTCAAAAGTTTAAACTGTGCTCCATGACAAGACAGAGATCACAGTTCTGTCTCACAATTAAAAGAATGCAAACATATCTTCCTCTTCAAAGGAGTGCGTGTCAGGAGCACAGAATGTCACATAGATTGAGAAAACAATCTCTAGCAAACAAATCAATAGGGCTGTTTGACTTTTAAGTATGCGAAGCACCGCGGCACAAAGCTGTTGAAGGCGGCAGCTCACACCCCCTCCGTCAGGAGCAGACAAAGAGAGAGAGAGAGAGAGAAAAACAAAGAATCAAAAATCAATACGTGCCCTTCGAGCTTTTAAGTATGCGAAGCACCGTGCAGCATGTCGCTTCACGAAGCAGCTGCATAGAAGGGAGCAACATGAAGATAATCTTTCAGCATTTTTAGACGAGCGTCCGTATCGTCTAGGTGTGCGAACAGCCCCCCTGCTCAATCCCCCTACGTCAGGAGCAGAGATTGTCAGCGCAAGAGAGAGAGAGAAAAGTAAATTGGGTAGCTTCTCAGCCATCTGCCAATAGCGTCCCTTGTATGAAATCAACTGGGCAAACCAACTGAGGAAGCGTGTACCAGAAATTAAAAGACCCATTGTCCGCAGAAATCCGCGAACCAGCAAAAAATCCAAGATATATATTTAAATATGCTTACATATAAAATCCGCGATAGAGTGAAGCCGCGAAAGGCGAAGCGCGATATAGCGAGGGATTACTGTATTACATTCATTCATTACACACAGACTGATGTATTTCAAATGTTTATTTCTTTTAATGTTGATGATTATAACTGACAACTAACGAAAATCCCAAATTCAGTATCTCAGAAAATTAGAATATCAATTAAGACCAATGCAAAAAAAGGATTTTTAGAAATGTTGGCCAACTGAAAGGCATGAACATGAAAAGTGTGAGCATGTACAGCACTCAATATTTAGTTGGGGCTCCTTTGGCCTGGATTACTGCAGCAATGCGGCGTGGCATGGAGTCGATCAGTCTGTGGCACTGCTCAGGTGTTATGAGAGCCCATGTTGCTCTGATAGTGGCCTTCAGCTCTTCTGAATTGTTGGGTCTGGCGTATTGCATCTTCCTCTTCACAATACCTCATACATTTTCTATGGGGTTAAGGTCAGGCGAGTTTGCTGGCCAATCAAGAACAGGGATACCATGGTCCTTAAACCAGGTACTGGTAGCTTTGGCACTGTGTGCAGGTGCCAGGTCTTGTTGGAAAATGAAATCTGCATCTCCATAAAGTTCGTCAGCAGCAGGAAGCATGAAGTGCTCTAAAACGTCCTGGTAGACGGCTGCATTGACCTTGGACCTTAGAAAACACAATGGACCAACACCAGCAGATGACATGGCACCCCAAACCATCACTGACTGTGGAAACTTTACACTGGACCTCACGCAACGTGGATTCTGTGCCTCTCCTCTCTTCCTCCAGACTCTGGGACCTTCATTTCCAAAGGAAATGCAAAATTTCCTTTCATCAGAGAACATAACTTTGGACCACTCAGCAGCAGTCCAGTCCTTTTTGTCTTTAGCCCAGGCGAGACGCTTCTGAAGCGTCAGTTTCTCTAACTGAAATAAGTTTTAGTTGGGGGCAAAGTGGTAGAGCTGCCGCCTCAGAGTAAGGAGAGTAAGGTTCACAGCTTGGGTCCTCCCTGCCTGGACTTTAAATCTTCTCCCTCTGACAGGGTGGGTTTCCTCTGACTGCCCAAGACATGCAGGTTAGGTGAAATGTCGACCCTAATTGCCCTTGGTGTGTGTGTGTTTGTCCTGCGATGGCCTTGCGTCCTGTGCTAGCCAATCCCACCCACGTCCCTGGGTTATTAAAGCGCATTTAAAGTGCAGGTGAACATGGAATGCAATGGTGGTTGGCACAACACACCATGCAGTGCACATTTTAAGAATAGACGTGCTGCCTGAATCTGCCAGTTATAAAGTTGCAGAGAAGCCCAAACCAACCCAACCCACCACAAGTCTATGAGCTTGTTGATCTGCTTGGATGGTACAAGGGTCACAACACTTAGCTGTAGTTTATAAACTTGACTCTGGCGTAATAGTTTTTATCAGCAAGGTGTGCCTGCTTGGTATGAAGTGCAAATGATATGGCGTCCACTGTGGGGTAGTTGTGACGCTATGCAAACCTGAGGTGGTCCAACTGACCGGAATATTCTTTTCAATGTGTCCCAGCACGAGTCTCTCAAAGCATTTGCTCACCATGGGAGTGAGTGAGTGAGTGAGTGAAGTCATGTGCCTTTATAAGGCCCGCCTGCTCATTAATGCCAACAGCCAATCATAGGAGAGCAGGCAGGCAGGCAGAGTGCCATTCCATGGTAAAGCCACACCAACCACACAGACGACACATGCAGCATTCAACCAGTAAATCTCTCTCTCATCGTACAAAGGTGGAGTTGGTAAAGTTTCACCTCCTTGTCGGCACAGGTCACCTCAGAGCTGCTGCACTCCTCGTTTGCCTCGATTGATGTCCACCATGCCTGCAAACGCTGCTTGTGGAAACGCCAAGAAGTGCCATTCAGACCTATTAAGGTAAAAAAAAAAGGCAAAATATTTACATATAGTAAACATTATCTGAAATGATAACCGCATTCTTACACCTACTTATTCAAATTTAGGAAAGCAGAGAACCAAAGTCCACCCCCGTAGCATTAGAAGGTAGAAACGTATTTGTTCAGTTTAGTCAGGGTCACGGGGGTCTGCTGGAGCCAAACCCAGTCAGCACAGGGCACAAGGCAGGAACAAATCCCCGGGCAGGGCGCCAGCCCACCACAGTTGTTCAGTTTAAGACATTAAAAATATACTTGATAATTGAAGAAAAAAAATAATCTTTATTATATGAATATCATATTTAGTATTAATATTGCTATTTAGGACCATCTCGTTTCTGTACTCACCTGTTCCCAGTCTCAAGTTCACAAGCGGACTTGAATTCACCCGGGCAGGGAGGCAGCCTAATGGCACAGCAGTCGGTCTCTGCCCACCTCGCTTCTCCACGTCTGGGCGTTTATCACTTCCCACACATTGGGCTTTGTACAAAACGCTGCCCACTTACATTTGGGTCAAAGCGTTCGAGCAGGTAATTCAGCCCTTGACGCAAATACAATACAATACAATACAATACAGTTTATGTTTGTGTAGCCCAAAATCATACAGGAAGTGCCGCAATGGGCTTTAACAGGCCCTGCCTCTTGACAGCCCCCCAGCCTTGACTCTCTAAGAAGACAAGAAAAAACTCCCAAAGAAAACCTTGTAGGGAAAAAATGGAAGAAACCTTGGGAAAGGCAGTTCAGAGAGAGACCCCTTACCAGGTAGGTTGGGCGTGCAGTGGGTGTCAAAAGAAGGGGGTCAATACAATACAATGCAGTACACAGAACAGAACAATTTCTCAATATAGTAAGAAATAAAAAATATAAATTTTAGAAGTACAGAGCAGAATTTAACAGTAGATGATATATCCCATAATAAGATTTGGATTTGTGTAGAGTCCTGGAGACCTCATCCTTCAAGCTGCCTCCCCCATTTGGCCATTCCACGGCTGAAACAGCACTGGGCCAGCCAATCCGATGAAAGGACCCCTCTCTCCCACGATTCCTGCGATCCTCCATCTGGGATGACTTTACCTTAGGCAGGCAAAACAACTTGGCAGGTGGGCTGTGGCACCAAGTGCCACATTTGAGTACCGAGAAGAAAAACAGAATAAGTGAAGGTTATTATATAATTCTAACTCTCATGTTACTTATGTTTAACAGCAGAGATGCAGTCTGTACAGCTAATCAGCAGCTCTAGTCAGGGTGTGCTAAACTGAAGTAGTGAGTCTTCAGCCGGGATTTAAAAGCTGAGACCGAAGGGGCATCTCTTATAGTAGCAGGCAGACCACTCCACAGTTTAGGGGCCCTGTAACTAAAAGCTCGACCTCCCACTATTATTTTATTAATCCTTGGAATCATAAGCAGACCGGCATCTTGAGATCTTAATGTGCGCTCTGGTTTGTAAGTCATGGTAAGTTCAGACAAGCAGGCCAGACCTTGGCCATTTAAGGCTTTATATGTTTAAAGGAGGATTTTGAAATCTGCCCTAAACTTAACCGGGAGCCAGTGTAAGGATTTAAGAACTGGCGTTATGTGTTCGTATTTTCTTGTTCTTGTAAATGGACTCCACTTCTAAATTAGGTTTGCCGCTCAGCGATTTCTTCCATTTAACGCTGCAGGCACCGCACACCTCTTGCACCTTTAAGGTATTTGAATACCCATCGAGGTTTCTTTCGGTCAGTCATTTCAGGCAGGTCACATACAGTGTGCCCTTCATAACGTTTGGGACAGGGACAGGGACATATTCCATCCTGGAAGCAAATGTGGTTGGAGCACAAGTCATGTCAGAACAAAGTCACACTCGCCCATACTAAACCAGATGAGAAGTGTTAACAGGTCTGACGTGAAGGACATGCAATGTGCCGCCACACCAACAATGAATACATTGAAAATTGAGAGCAGGTTCCAGGGGCTGCAAGAGGAAGCTGTGCTAGTTATTGCCCCGTAATCTCCTGAACTATGGGACAGGTAAGCTCTTTTAAAGTTGAATTAACCAGAGGAAGGTGCTAAATAAATAATATTACTCACTCAGTTTCCACGTTTTCCTCTGCTCCACAGTTCAATATTACAAATTGAACAGTTCAGACATTGTGATTAAATGCACATTACAGACGTTCATTTAAGGGGAATTGCATGTATTTTGGTCACCGCATTTAGAAAGGACGACACTTCTTCTACATCGTTTTCAGGGCACCATTAATGTGTGGGACACAGCAATGGCAGCTCTATTAAAGCCGTCATATTTAGGACTTTGTCACATATCCCAGAAGTCTGTGATTCACAGACAGGTGCAGAGGATCTTCTCTAGTGATGCTCCTGCCAAACCTCTAATGCTGCCATCTTCAGCTCCTGCTTGTTTCGGGGGGCTTGTCCTCTTACGTTCTCTTCAGCAACTGGATATAAATCAGATGAATGGCTTGGCCATTTAAGAATTTTCCATTTTTTACCTTTGTAAAACTCCAGTATTTGGTTTGCATTATCATCTTGTTGTAGGATGAAGCACAGTCCAGTGTGTTTGGAGACATATGTGGGAACTTGAGCAGATCAGATGTTTCTCTACATCTCAGAATTCACCGTGCCAGTGCCATCAGCAGTTCAGTGAAGAAAAG